>NC_134808.1:12867089-12902089 GCF_046742065.1 Oratosquilla oratoria | reverse complement strand
GTTTCTAATTTCTTAAGCAACTTCTTATGTGGTACTTTGTCAAAAGCTTTCTTTAGGTCTAGAAATGCACAGTCCGCCCATCCATCTCTTTCTTGTATTATATCTATTAGCCTTGAATGGAAACATATTAAATTGGTGACGCATGATCGTCCTTGTCTGAATCCAAATTGTCTTGGATTTAATACTTTGTTTTTTTTCTAAATATTTTACCCATCTACTTTTGATAATTCTTTCACAAATTTTTGCTATTGTACTTGTTAGAGAGACTGGTCTATAGTTGGTAGGTTCTTCTTTATTTCCTCCTTTATATATAGGTACTATATTTGCTTTTTTCCAATCTTCTAGAACTTTTCCTTCTTTCAAAGAACTGTTTAGTATGCTATGTATTTTGTCTGCCAGTTCATTCCTGCATTCTTTCAGTATCCAGTTTGCTATTTCATCTGGTCCATGCGATTTTCTGACATCAAGATTACTCAAGTGTGTTAATATTTCATTCTTTGTTACTTCTATTTCTTCCATAGGGGGGACTTTCTCTTTCCAATCGTTCTCTTCAGGTTGTATGTTCTCCCTTGTAAACACTGATTTAAAATGTTTGTTCATAATTTCCGCCATTTCCATTTCCTCAGTGTATTCAACTCCCTCTTGTCTTAATTTCTCCAAGTCTTGTTTGTTTTTCAGTTTATTGTTTACAAATCTGTATAATAGATTTGGTTGATCTTTACACTTTTCTATGATATCTTTTTCATATTTTCTCTTTTCCTCTCTGCACGTTTGTACATATTCATTTCTATAACAAGTATATATTTTCCATTTTTCAGGTCTTCTGTCTTTTTTCCATCTGGTCCAGGCTTTGTCTCTTTTGTCTTTTAACTCCCTACAACTTTTGTTGTACTAGCATTTTACATATTCTTTTTCTTGTTTTTGTCTTGGGACATACTTTTCCACTCCTTTTTTGTAAATTTTTGTCAAAATATTCCATTTCTCTTCCACTGTTGTTTCTTCTTTGTATATTTCTTCCTAGTTTTCCTTTTGAAAGAATTCTCTTATTTTATCAAAGTTTGTTTTTTCATACATCATTCTTCCTTTTCTATATTGTTCATTTTTTTCATATATTTTTCTTCATTAAGTTCCAGTTCTCTTTTGTAACCAATCTGTGAATGCTCGCTTCTTCTCTTCTACAACCTTCTTTGTTTCCTCATCCCACCATTCACTACCCTTTCTTCTATTTCCCCCTGTCCTTCTTGTTCCACACACCATCCTTGCACACTTTAAGACTCCCTCCTTGAACCATCCCCATTCCTCCTCCACACCCATCTCTGCTCCATCCTTTACTCCCTCCCACTCCTCCTTCAGCTTCTTTTCGTACTCCTTCTCCTTTTTCTTTTCATTCAAGGAGTTCACTCTAAGAACCTCCCTACCTTTTGTCCCTTTCCTCTTTCTCCATCTATCCTCCACTCTCAGCTTACCTTCCACCAAAAAATGATCTGATATTCCCCCACCCTCTCCCCTTAGCACATGTACATCCTTAACTCTTCCTATCATTATCCTATTTACCACTACATAATCCATTAGCGCTCTATCTACTACCCTTCCCTCCACCACCCTCTCCCATGTGTACTTATGCTTGACTTTCTTCCGAAACACTGTATTTGCTATCATCAACTCTCTTTCTAGACACATTTCCACCATCAACTCTCCACTACGATTCTTTCCTGGAACTCCACACTTCCCAACCACTCCATCGATTGGACCATTTCCTACCCTAGCATTAAGGTCTCCCAGTACTATTACATTGACATTTCTTCCTAAACCCTCTATGCACTCATTTAAATCTATCCAAAAGGCCTCCCTTTCCTCCACGCTGAAAGTGGCAGTAGACTGGAAGTGAACATTAAGGGAGAGCGACTGGAGGAAGTAGATAGTTTTAGATACTTGGGCGCAAGTGTAGCAGGAAAAGGTGGAGTGAAGGTGGAGGTAGAATGTAGATTGAGAGAAGCGAGTAAATGCCTTGGTGGATTAAAGAGTGTAATGAGGAATAGACATTTGGGAATGGATGCGAAGAGGAGACTGTATGAAGGAGTGATTGTGCCAACAGCACTGTATGGGGCAGAAACGTGGAACATAAGAGAAGAAGAGAGAAGGAGTTTGAATGTGTTTGAGATGAGGTGTCTGAGAAGTATGGTGGGGGTTACTAGGCTGGATAGAGTGAGAAATGAGGAGGTGAGGAGGAGAACAGGGGTGAAAAAGGAGCTGGGAGATAGGGTTGATGAAAGAATATTAGGATGGTTTGCACACATGGAAAGAATGAGTGAAGAAAGACTAGTAAAAGAGGTATGGAAGGCCGATGTGGAGGGAGTGAACATGAGAGGACGTCCTAGGATGAGGTGGATGGATGGGGTGAAGGGGGGTTTGGGGAAGAGGGGAATGTCTGTTGAGGAAGGAAGGGAGAGGACGGAAGACAGAGGTGAGTGGAGAATGGTTGTATATGGATGATGTTGTGATTGCATGAGGAGGAATGGGCAGGGGGGTGGGGGGTGGGGTAGTATGTGTGAGTAAATTTTGACGCAGCCCGAAGGGATTTCTCCCCGTCCTCTCCTTATATGCAAGGGGGGACGGAGAGGGGGGGTCGCCGATTAAATGAAGCGGCCTTGCTGTGGATGTGCTGTGTCTTGCGACACTGTTTCTGACCCAGGGCGGTGGGCAGGGTGCAGGGATGACCCGTCATCCAGGAGGTGCTCAGATGAGAGGGAGGGTGGGAGGGGTGTGGAGTGTATGTAGGGATAAAATGGGTGGGAGTGTTTTTATGCCTTTCCCTTTTTGGCTACCTCCCTTGTAAGGGGGAAAAAGCCTTGGTATATGTATGTATGTAAGTTCCAGTTCAATCAATATGTGGTCACTTTTACTTATTGGTGTTTTATATTCAATTTTGTCCACTATTCTAGGTTCAGATGTAATTATTAGGTCTAGTCTCGATGGTTCTTCTTCATTTATATACCTGGTGTTCTCCTGTATCCATTGTGTCATTGTATGGTCAGTAACCATCTCAAGTAGAGCGTTTCCCCATGAGCCGTCTCCACCCTTTACTGTCATTTCTTCCCAGCAGATTTCTTTGCAATTAAAGTCGCCTATCATAACTATTCTTCCTTCATCTTCCATTATCTTGTTTAATGCTATGTTTGTGTCCTCTAACATACTTTTATGTTCACTCTCTTCCCATGAGGCTGTTTTCGGGGGCACATAATTTATCACAAACTTTCTGCTCTTCTTATCTCTGTCATCTCTACTGTATTCTTTTCATATGTGACATACTTCACGTTTATATCCTTCTTAGTCAGGAACATAACTCCACCCCCTTCCTTTTTCACTCTGTTTCTAATCCAATAATTATATGCATCATGTCCTACACTGTTGGGTGGTAGTGGATCTTTTAATTTTGTTTCTACAATTCCCATTATGTCTGGTTCTTTTTCCTTCAAATAATCATTCAGCTCATTCAATCCTGTTATTAATCCATCTATATTTGTGTAAGACACTCTTAGTTTTCTGCCACTTCCATTGTGTTCTCTGTTTCCCTTTTGTTTTTCTCTTGTATGTCGACTTTCTTTAGTTTCATATTCACTACTCTCCAATAGAATCTCTCTTTTTCTGACTCTGTTCTTTGCTCGTTTTTTTCCTTAGCTTCAAATCTTTTCTGTTTTTCTTCCTCTCTTTCCTCTTTATTCATTTCCCTTTTTATCCATACCTTTTTATATTGTTCACTTGTTGCTAGTTTCCCTGTTTTGGATAAGATATTCTCAGCCGTAGTTTGTGACCTGAATTTAATCTTAATTGGTCTGGTCTTCTCTGTACTATATTTCCCTAGCCTGAATTTCTCTTCGATTTGTTTCATTATTTCTGGTTCATCTTCCTGAACTAATTCTAGTAAATTTCTTACTTTTTCATTTTCCTCTTTGATTCTTGTGGTTCTATCTGGGTTATGTTTTTCTTCCATTCCTAATATAATTATACATTTCTTTCTGTCTGCTAAGTCTCTTACAATATTCTCCTTCTGTCTCATCACTTTAATAACTGAGTCTTCAGTTTGTTCATTCATTTGCTGTCTGATTATGTCAGTGAATGCAACTTTGCTATTTTCTTGGATTTTTTTCCAACCCTCCTTGTTCTCCTTATTATTCTCCTTTAAGACTTTATTCTCTTCTTTTACTTCTTTTAACTGTTTTTTTAATTCTTCAATTTCCTTAGTTAAGTTTTTGTTCGCCTTTTCTAGTTCTTCCAATTTTTCAACTCTCTGTACAATGTTGTTAACGTGACCGAACTTAAATTCCCAGTGCTCGATCATCTTATCGAGTTTCTCTTCTAGTCTTGTTAATCCCTGGAAAATATTCTCATCATCTTCTACTGTATTGCTCTTATCTATACTTCTAATCTTTACATTTTTGTTAGACATTTCATCATCGCTAAATTGGTCCGGCCCTCGTTTGTTTAGATTTCGTCTGCCTGCCTGGGCCAAGTCCTCACCTTCCTCATTTCCTTCCATTTCCCTCAGTAATCCCTCCCCTTCTCCTTTTTCCTTACTTTCCCTACACCACGAGCAATTTCCCCACACTTTTTCTTCAGAACGTCGTCTATGCCGTCCGTTCGTTGAAGTGTGTGTGTGTGTGTGTGTGTGTGTGTGTGTGTGTGTGTGTGTGTGTGTGTGTGTGTGTGTGTGTGTGTGTGTGTGTGTGTGTGTGTGTGTGTGTGTGTGTGTGTGTTTGTGTGTGTATTTACCTAGCTGCAGTTGGAAATGCGAAGAAAATGAGAGTAATGAGTGAGGAGAATGGCAGGAGAAATAAGGAAGGATGAAGTGAAGGCAGCAGTTAAGATGATGAAAGCAGGTAAGGCACCTGGTCTGGATAGATGCCATGCAGAATGTCTGAAAAAGGGAGGTACAGTGATGGTGGACTGGTTGGTGAGGTTATTTAATGTTTGCTGGAGAGAGGGTAGAGTGCCGGAGGACTGGAGGAGTGCCTGTATAGTTCCTTTTTACAAGGGAAAGGGGGACAAGTGTGAGTGTAGTAGTTTCAGAGGGATTAGCTTGTTAAGTGTAGTTGGGAAGGATTATGGGAGGATCTTGATTGAGAGGATTAGGAAAGGAACAGAAGGAGTAATTGGTGAGGAACAGTGTGGATTTAGGACGGGTAGAGGTTGTGTAGATCAGATCTTTGTGGTAAGACAGATATGTGAGAAAGCTATAGGAAAGGGTAAGGATGTTTTTTGGGCTTTTATGGGTCTGGAAAAGGCTTATGATAGGGTAGACAGAAAGGCACTGTGGGAAGTTATGCAGATATACGGGATAGGAGGAAAGCTTCTAGGAGCTGTCAAGAGTTTTTATGAGAGTAGTAGAGCTTGTGTCAGGATTAGAAATGGAGAGAGTGAGTGGTTCGAGGTAAAGGTGGGACTTCGTCAAGGATGCGTTATGTCGCCCTGGCTGTTCACCTTATACATGGATGGGGTAGTGCGAGAGGTAAATGCAAGGGTAGTGGGTCAGGGATTGGAGATGGTTAAAGAAAATGGAGAAAAGTGGGAGGTGAGCCAGCTGTTGTTTGCGGACGACACTGCGCTTGTAGCAGGATCGGAGGAGGGATTGAGGAAGGTGGTGACAGAGTTTGGGAGAGTATGTGATAGAAGAAAGCTGAAGATAAATGTGGGTAAAAGTAAGGTGATGAGATGTACAAGGGGTGAAAATGGCAGTAGACTGGAAGTGAGTATTAAGGGAGAGCGACTGGAGGAAGTGGATAGTTTTAGATACTTGGGTGCAAATGTGGCAGGAAAAGGTGGAGTGAAGGTGGAGGTAGAATGTAGATTGAGAGAAGCGAGTAAATGCCTTGGTGGATTAAAGAGTGTAATGAGGAATAGACATTTGGGAATGGATGCTAAGAGGAGACTGTATGAAGGAGTGATTGTGCCAACAGCACTGTATGGGGCAGAAACATGGAACATAAGAGAAGAAGAGTCAAGGAGTTTGCATGTATTTGAGATGAGGTGTCTGAGAAGTATGATGGGGGTTACGAGGCTAGATAGAGTGAGAAATGAGGAGGTGAGGAGGAGAATAGGGGTGGAAAAGGAGCTGGGAGATAGGGTTGATAAAAGAATATTAGGATGGTTTGGACACATGGAAAGAATGAGTGAAGAAAGACTAGTAAAAGAGGTGTGGAAGGCAGATGTGGAGGGAGTGAACATGAGGGGACGTCCTAGGATGAGGTGGATGGATGGGGTGAAGTGGGCTTTGGGGAAGAGGGGAATGTCTGTTGAGGAAGGACGGGAGAGGACAGAAGACAGGGGTGAATGGAGAATGGTTGTATATGGATGATGTTGTGATTGCATGAGGTGGAATGGGCGGGGGGTGGTGGGTGAGGTAGTATGTGTGAGCAAAATTTGACGCAGCCCGAAGGGATTTCTCCCCGTCCTCTCATTTTATGCAATGGGGGGACGGAGAGGGGAGGTCGCCGATTTAATGAAGCGGCCTTGCTTTGGATGTGCTGTGTCTTGCGACACTGCTTCTGACCCAGGGCAGTGGACAAGGTGCAGGGATGACCCGTCATCCAGGAGGTGCTAAGATGAGAGGGAGGGTGGAGGGGTGTGGAGTGTATTCAGGGATGGAATGGGTGGAAATGATTATATGCCTTTCCCTTTTTGGCTACCTCCCTTGTAAGGGGAAAAAGCCTTGGTGTTTGTATGTATGTATTTTACGGGAAGGGGAGCTATGCTCGTGTTGTTCTGTCTTCATATCTCGTTTTATCCAGACTGTTTTTAAATTCGTGTATCGTTTTTGCACACACCACATTCTCATCTAACTTGTTCCAAGCGTCTATTACCCTGTGAGGAAAGCTGTCCTTTTTTAGGTCTCTTATATAACTGTCTTTCTTGACTTTCTTTCCGTGTCCTCTTGTATCTCTACTATTCCATTTTATTAGATGCTCTCTATCAAAAGTTGCTATGCCTTTCATGATTCTATAAATAGTTATCAAGTCTCCTCTCTCTCTTCTTTGCTCTAATGTCTGTAGCTCAAGTTTTGTTAATCTCTCTTCATATGATAGTTCTGAGGGTGTTGGGGCCAAGTTCATAATTGCTCTTTGTATTCTTTCAAGTTTTGTTATATATATATATATATATATATATATATGTGTGTGTGTGTGTGTGTGTGTGTGTGTATATATATATATATATATATATATATATATATATTTTTTTTTTTTTTTTTTTTTTTTTTTTTTTTTTTTTTTACTTGGTGACCACGTCGTCGCTGTATACTCCAATCTTGGTCTTATCAGAGTGACTAGTGTTTTCTTCACCATTTCTTCGTCCAGGTATGTAAATGCTACTTTGATTGTTCTTATTAAATTATAAGTTTCTCCAAAAATTTTGTTTATATGTTTCTCAAGGGCTATATTATTCATAATAATGATTCCCAGGTCCTTCTCATTTTCTTTTCTTTTTTTTTCTTCCTCTCCCAATTTATCTGATCCCACTTTTTTTTCTTCTTCCAAATTCCAGTATACTACGCTTCTTAATATTGAATTCCATCTCCCACTTCCTACTTCATTCCCACTTCCTACTCCATTCCCATACATCGTCCGCAAAGAAGCTCATATAACTTTTAATTCCTTTATCCATATCATAAATATATATAGCAAACATTATTGGGGCAAGAACTGTTCCTTGTGGAACTCCACTAATCACTTCATCCCAATTAGAGGGCTTGTCTCTTATCACTACTCTCATTTTTTTCTTTTATGCAAGAAGTCTTCCATCCACTTCAGCAGTTTGGCCTATGTTCCTCCTGCAGTTTCTAATTTCTTTAGCAATTTCTTATGTGGCACCTTATCAAAAGCTTTTTTTTTTAGGTCTAGAAATGCACAATCAGCCCATCCATCTCTTTCTTGTATTACGTCTATTAGCCTTGAATACAAACACATTAAGTTTGTTACACATGATCGTGCTTGTCTAAATCCAAATTGCCTTGGATTTAGTACGTTGTTTTTTCCCAAATGCCTTAACCATCTAATTTTGATCATTCTCTCACAAATTTTAGCCATCGTGCTTGTAAGAGAGACTGGTCTATAGTTAGTAGGGTCGTCGTTGTTTCCCCTTTTATATATTGGTACTATATTTGCTCTTTTCCAATCTTCTGGAACTTTTCTTTCTTTCAATGAACTGCTTATCAGACTATGAATATTGTCTGTTAGTTCATTCCTGCATTCTTTCAAAATCCAGTTTGCCATTTCATCTGGTCCATGCGATTTTCTGACATCGAGATTACTCAAGTGATTTATTATTTCATTCCTTGTTATTATTATTCTTTAATTCCTCATTCTCATCTTTTACTTCTTTTAACTGTCTTTTTAATTCTTCTATTTCTTTAGTTAGGTTTTGATTCTCCTTCTTTAGTTCTTCCAGTTTATCAACTCTTTGGGTAACGAGTATTAATTGGTTAACCCATTCAACTCCGATGACAAGATGTCTTGTCATTTGGTCAAATAAAACCAAAAATCATAAAACACCAAAATGTTTGATCAAACACCAGAAAAATATGACGTCAATCCTCGCTTCGCTCGCAGCGAAGCGAGGACTGACGTCATATTTTTCTGGTGTTTGATCAAACATTTTGGTGTTTTATGATTTTTGGTTTTATTTGACCAAATGACAAGACATCTTGTCATCGGAGTTGAATGGGTTAAACCTAACCTCCCATGCTTCGTTCATTTTTTTACTTTCTCCTCTAGATTTACTAGTAGGGGAGGTTGTCACCTCTTCCCTCATTAAATTCATAAAAGCAGTTATTTTCTCTTTCCATTGAGCTGCTATTATCTATATTTCTGTTTTTGACACCTCTGCTTCCTTGTTCTTTCTCGTCTGTGTGTTCTGCACCCCTTTTGTTTACACCCCTTCTAACACCCGAAGCCCCTTCGTCCCCTTCCTCATTCCCTTCCATTTTCTTCAGTAATCCCTCTCTCCTTTTTCTTTACCTTCCCACTACACCACGAGCTTCCCCTTCCCTACTAGTACAACAAAGGTACTCCCTCGTTGTTGAGATCGATTAAACTTGAAGTTTTCGTGGAGTTCCAAACTTCGCTGTCACTTCGACCGACGTGTGTGTGTGTGTGTGTGTGTGTGTGTGTGTGTGTGTGTGTGTGTGTGTGTGTGTGTGTGTGTGTGTGTGTGTGTGTGTGTGTGTGTGTGTGTGTGTGTGTGTGTGTGTGTGTGTGTGTGTGTGTGTGTGTGTGTGTGTGTGTGTGTGTGTGTGTGTGTGTGTGTGTGTGTGTGTGTGTGTGTGTGTGTGTGTGTGTGTGTGTGTGTGTGTGTGTGTGTGTGTGTGTGTGTGTGTGTGTGTGTGTGTGTGTGTGTGTGTGTGTGTGTGTGTGTGTGTGTGTGTGTGTGTGTGTGTGCATGTGTACTATACCTATGCATTTATTTATGTATTTTATTTATTCTTTACATTATTATAGTTTTTATTTATTGATTTATTATTATGATTTTTTTCGCATCCGACCTAGATATGGACCAAAAGGTCTCCTGTCGGCATGTTCCATCTTTGTAGAACAATTAGATCTTCCAAAAAACTGACATCGAAGTGGGTAGTCTTCTCACACCAGATTGAAGCTTTCTCTACAGTGTGTGGGCAAAATCTGATGATTATCGGATAAAGGTATGAAAACTCTGAGGACAAGCGTCAATAGATATAGAAACAGAGTGAGATAACTGTTTGTGGAATATATTGAAGTGAACAAGGGCGTGTTGAAGAACTAACCTTATGGGAAGTCCAGATATACAGGCTCCATCCCATACAAAGGACCCCAAGGAACAGGAAAATCATGATCATTCGCAAAAAGTCACTGAAAAAGTGGAAGTCCATTGGCTTCGGGAATAGAATGGACCGCACCAGCTCTCCACGGGCAGTGTTGAAACCTAAAGGGATACAGGAAAACTCCAGACAGCCCATTTCGTCAGAGAATTTCTTAGGTCTTGTAAACTTTACCTCTGCAAAGTTGTATCTACCTTATTTATATGACTCATCTCATAGTTCTGCATTCCCTGCTGTTATGAGGAATTCATGAAATAATTGATTGCTCCTACCTGAAGAACACTGTTGATTTAGATATTCAGTAATATCAGATTCTTCTGTTAATTATGAATTTAGTCTTGTTAGTATATTTTCACCTCTACATCTTTTTACAGAATAGTCTAACAACTTTGCAAGATAAAAGTAAGAATCCCGTCATTCTACGTCATGTAACAGGGCTTTAGAAGGGATTTAGATTAAACAACGTGATTCAGCGGTGTGCCACATTACTGAATCTATTTAAGGTTGTCTCACCTGTGTTTATAACGACAGCCCGAAGCGAAGAGGCACCCCTCGTCTGCAGAATCTGGGTACCGCTATACAGGATGTGATGTCTATGGAATGCTGGATCGAACAACAGGTCTTGGTCCAGCGGCACACCTACCTGGTAGTACAAGATGCCATTACATATCTTACAGGGCTGCACAAAAATAATACTCGGGCAGAGAAACGAGGAGAAAAATAAATAACAAAATATATTAAACATATATTTTGAACACAAACAAAAAGTATACACACTTTCCTTCATTATTTAATTGTGTCGCAAGGAAGGTAAAAGTAGAAATGTGTGCTCTAGTGGATGCTTTTCGCCTTCCGCCCGCTCTGCTGCCCTCATTGAGGTATGTGTTCTTGGAGAGTACTTGTGTCACATGTCTATTTAATCTTTTTTTCTTATCATTTTCGTGCCGAGTTTGATCACTTATAACTCCATTCAGAGTGGACAGGATGGATCGAAACAAGCTAATCATGTGAAACTAGTGACTTAAAGGTAACAAGATGATGCATTTACAACCTAATATACTCGACAATGGGTCATTAAATGTGCGTGGTTGTGGTACAGATGAAAGTAAAAGGAAATATAAAAGAAGAGAAGGAAGATGAACGTTTTAATGAAGCTGGAAAACTAAGCTGAAAGGGAAGGGTGATTTTGAATTTGGGAGTGTGGTAGGGTGAGTGTCAGGAGTGATAAGGGACAAAGGAGGGAAGAGGAGATAGGGAAGTGCGTGAGAAGGTTTTGGCAAAAGGTAAGGATTTTTTTTTGGGGGGGGGAGTTATGGAAGGCACTGTGGGAGGCATTGCAGATATATGAGATTGAGGGAAAGCTGTTAAGGGCAGTTAAGAATTTTTAAATTTTTTACAAGATTAATAGAGCTTGAATTAGGATTGGAAATAGAGAGAGCGGAGTGGTTCGAGGTAAAGGTGAAGGTGCGTTAAAGCTGTGTCCCGTCGCCACGGTTGTTTGATGTGCACATGGACGGGGTGACACATTGAATGAATGAGTGAAGAAAGATTAGCAAAAAGAGAGTTGAGTATAGGATGGGTGGAGTGAACTTGAGGGGACGACCAAGGATGAAATGGATGGATTAGGTGAATGGGACTTTGAGCAAGAGGGGAGTGTCTATTGAGCAAGGAAGGGAGAAAGCAGAGGATAGGGGTGAATAGAGAATGGTTGACACAACCCGTAGGGATTTCTCCCCGTCTTCTCTGTTTTCCGCATGAGAGGATGAGGAGGGGGGTCGAAGTACAAGTAAAGCGGGCCTGCTGTAGATATATACTATGTCTTGCTGCATTGTTTCTGACCCGAGCAGTGGGCAGGAGACAAAGGTGGCCCTTCATCCACGAGGAGCTAAGATGAGAAGGAAACAATGGGTGGTGGA
Source organism: Oratosquilla oratoria (assembly GCF_046742065.1). Taxonomy (NCBI): domain Eukaryota; kingdom Metazoa; phylum Arthropoda; class Malacostraca; order Stomatopoda; family Squillidae; genus Oratosquilla; species Oratosquilla oratoria. The sequence continues at coordinate 12,890,329 of NC_134808.1, read as the reverse complement.
TGGGAATAAAAGGGGTGAGAGTGGGTGCGTGCGTTAACTAACTACCTCTCTTATAAAGGGGAAGAAGCCCTTGGTATATAGATAGATAGGTATTACCACCTTGAGCCAAAGTAAGCTCTGGTGGCCAAAGGAGAACTACACGAAGGTCTAACAATATTCTAAAACTCTCTCAGCACACATCCACTGAGTGTCTCGGCTCTTCGACCCCTGGCATCTGACCGTATTGCCCTAACCTTCTCCACACTGTCCTCGATCGGACATTTCTTACTTCTTACGTTAAAGATGCTAGGAACAGTTTTCAAGTTTCAATTTCTACCGTGATATCCTTTTTTTTATTATTATTATCCCTCATAATACTGACGTAACCTCAAGCTTCTAATGTCTTCACCTAAAAAAAAAATCCGAGTTAGACGCCGTAGAGTTATTTGAACAAAACCGTCTGGTATTTGTTAGAATGAAGACCACCAGGATGCTATCGTACCAAAATAGTTTCATCCCCTTCGCTACGGTAGCTCCTCTGTGGTTGAATAAAACATTTTAACGATAGCTCCGTCTGGGTTATTGGCTACATGTTATTGTGGGGTTAAAAGCTGCTCAGTAACGTGCAGCTGATACTTTAGGGTCTATATGGGGCGCCCCTATGGACCAGAGCACACATAATTTTATCTGTGATATAGAACAATTCTATTCACAGAGAAATAATTATATTCTATGATACTGCTACTGTCCCTCCGTTATGCTGCCCCCCCCCCATCTTAATATTGTCCTGTACCAATGCTCTGTTCATTTCCTTTTTTTGCCGAACCCTATGGTTTGGGGGAAGAATAATGCCACCGACTTTTCCACTTCAGTTGTAAAAAAGCGACTAAAACGGGACGGGGATAGGACTAGGCATCCTACTCTCTGTAGCCCCAAAGGGGACATTCCTAAAAAAAAGCAAAGGCATAAGAGGGTCAGGGAGGAGTTTTCCAACCAGAACTCTAAGGTTTGGGTCTTTCAATGTGCGTCAATGTGGTACAGTTGAGAGTAAAAGGGAAGAGATATGCAGTATGCTTGTGAGAAGGAGGAAGAATGTGTTGGCATTGAGTGAAACCAAGTTGTAAGGGAGGGACGAGTGTGAGTTTGGGAGTGTAGTTGGGAGGGTGCCAGGAATGAAGAGAGAACGGGGAAATAAGGGCTGGCTATACTAGTAAGTGAAGAGATATGTAAACATGTAGTGGAGTGGAAGGAGGTTTTCTCAAGGTTAATGTGGATGAAGGTGAAACTGGGAAGGGAGATGTGGATTTTTGTAAGTGCATATGGACCTGAGAAGAGTGTAGAGGAAAGGGAGTCTTTTTGGATATATTTAAATGAGTGCATAGAGGGATTAGGGAGAAATATCAGTGCAATGGTATTGGAAGATCTTAATGATAGGTTAAGAAATGAACCAATAGACGGAGTGGTTGGGAAATGTGGACTTCTGGAAAAAAAACCGTAGTGGAGAGTTGATGGTGGAGATATGTCTAGAAAGAGAGTTGGTGATAGCAAATACAGTGTTTAGGAAGAAAGTCAAGCATAAGTACATATGAGAGAGAGTGGTGGATGAAAGGGTGGTAGATAGGGCTTTAATGGACTATATAGTGGTAACCAGGAGAAGAGTAGGTAGAGTTTTGGATGTATATGTTCTAAGGGGAGAGAGTGAACAATATCAGATCATTTTTTGTTGGAAAGTAAATTGAGAGTGAAGGATAGATGGAGAAAGAGGAAAAAGACAGAAGGTAGGGAGGTGTTTAAAGTTAACTGCTGAAATGAAAAAGAAAAGGAAATGGAGTACAAGCAGAAGCTGAGAGAGGAGTGGGAGAGAGTGAAGGATAAAGTAGAACTAGGAGTGGAGGAGGAATGGGGATGGTGCAAGGAGGGAGTCACAAGGTGTGCAAAGATGGTGTGTGGAACAAGTAGGACGGGAGGAAATAGAAGGAAGGATAGTGAGTGGTGGGATGAGGAAGCAAAGAAGGTTGTAGAAGTGAAGAAACGAGCATTCGCAGTTTAGTTGCAAAATAGGACGAGCTACAAAGAAAAAAGAAGAGAAGCATAAGATAAAGGCAAAGAGGATAACAGATGTGAAATGGTATAAGACAGATTTTTTTAATAACAAAAAGATGTTTTGGAAGGAAATTAAGAGAGGAAGAGGAGACGAATCAAATGGAAAAGAAAAGGTAAAAGGTGCAGATGGAGAGATGATAATGGAAGAGACAGCAGTAAGAGGAAGATGAGCAGAATATTTCAGGGAGTTGCTAAATGTGAAGGAAGATAAAGAGGGAAAGGTAGTTGCAGTGGGAAGCAATAAGAAAATGACAGTGTTGAATGAGGAAGATGGAGGAGAATGAAGGAAAGAGAAGGTGAAAACAGTTATTAAAATGAGAGTAGGTAAAGTACCTGAGTTGGATGGGTGTCATGCGGAATGTCTAAAATGGGGAGATACAGTGATGGTGGACTGGCTGGTGAGGTTGCTTAATGTTTGTCTAAAAGAGTGTAGAGTGTCGGAGAACTGGAGAAGTGCCTCTATAGTTCCACTTTACAAGGGAAAACGGAACAAGTGTGAGTGTAGTAGTTTAAGAGGGATCAGCTTGTTGAGTGTAGTTGGGAAGGCTGATGGAAGGTTTTTAATTGAGAGGATTAGGAGAGGAACAGAGGGAGTAATTGGTGAGGAACAGTTTGGGTTGCGTGGATTAGAGTTTTGTGGTAAGACAGATATGTGAGAACGTTTTAGGAAAAGGTAAGGATGTTTTGGGGGGCCTTTATGGATTTGGAAAAGGTTTATGACAGGGTAAACAGGAAGGCACTGTGGGAGGTATTGCAGATATATGGGATAGGAGGAAAACTGAATGGGAGTGGAGTATGTGGATATGGAATGGGTGGGAGTGGATTTTATTTTATTTTATTTTATTTATTTATTTATTTTTTAGTGAACTGCAGGGAACAGTAGCTCACTTATTTATTTTTTCGCAGGACTCGCACCTGCCTGGACCTTAACTTACAGGTAGTCCGGAGTTGCTGAGAGGGATATAGCAAGCGGTGGTGTCCGGGTTATGGCATTTTACTTGTTTAGAGGAGTGGAACCCGGAGGAGACAGGGGAGGAAGAGGGGTCGTAGCTCCAGACGGCGGTCTCGATGGCGTGAGAGGAGGGGATCTACTGGTGGAGGCCACCGACTTTGGAGTTAAATAAGGAGCAGTAAGGGAAAGCACCACTCGACCTTTGTCAGTGCCATAGGAAAATATGCCTTCAGAAAACTAAATATTGCTTCGGAAGAGGGTGGAGTAAGATGCTGCGGCACTTCTTCCGAGATAGGAGGTGGGATGAGGCCTAAGACAATAGGTGTTGGTGTGCTGCAACCTCACATCACCTGCAATATTCCTGGTTGACTCCCTGCACGCAGGACTTGCCACCCACATTGATATCCGAGGCGGATACTGTAGAAGATAGCTTAGTTCATTCGTTCATTACACCACCCAACAAAGCTATTTGAAGTTACTGGTTCAAACCTGCTCTGAACTTTGCTCTCGTATAGGTTTCAGGATCACGACCCACAAAACTAAGTCCAATTTGTTTTATCCAGGTAGGCTTTCAGCATAGTGTGTGGGGGTGGGGATATTCTGGAGGGAAACTGGAAAGTAAATTTCAAATTATTGTTTACTTCAAAGGAATTTTAATTTGGGGTATTTTCCCCGTCATTTGCCCCTCCTGAAAAAGTAGCTACGCCCCTGAGGCACACCGGACGAGTGTGCATGTGAACCCAGGTTAGTTTGTGAATAAGGTGAGGGCAATATACCTTCGTGACAGGCACGGACTCTCCTGTGAGCATGGCCTCGTTGGTCACCGCGGAGCCGTTGAGAAGCACAGCGTCCGCCTCAAGTCGCCCCATTTGCGCTTCCACCTGCATCACGTCACCCGGAACCAGTTCTCGTGAGCTCATCTGTCGAACTTGGTAAAAAGGAGGTTCTTTATTACCGTCTGACGGGAGCCGTCAAGGACAGTACATGCATGCAGTTTTACGGACTTCAACGTACAACAGAAATCGGCTGACTGATTGTGCACACTTACGTTCGCCGTCCCTGTAAACGCTGACCATACTCTGGGTCGTGACCGTCTTCCTCAGCGACATACTTTGCTGAAAAAAGGTAAAGTTATAAATACTTACCTTTCCAAACGATATTACAGTCATTACTTTCAACATTATGCTTGTCAATTTTCTTGCTGAGGTTAGAACGTGCCGCTCAAAAAGATTCTCCCTCTTCAAACATTTAGCAAAATTAACTAGTGGAGATCCTCAGTGAGTAACAACAGAGAAACATGACTTAAAAATCACACTTACAATATTCTTTAATCTTACCATTTCAGCGTGTCTTTTCTGTATTTGAAAAGATTCCCCCAATATATAAGAGAATAAATATGTTCTCAGGAATTTCGATTGGCACGTGAGAAATTATTTGCATCGAAGTTTGACCGATTTTGGCTTCTGCGTTTAAAAAGGTTGCCACCCAAGGTATAAGGGAATATGTGTGGCAAATGAATTAATCAATGAACAGTAGACATAAAGAAGATAGACACCAAAGATTATAAACATAGGAAAAGAGCAGTGACCGTCTACAGGAACAGCTTCAAATCAGTCAGGCGATCAGAAATGGGAGATTAGAAAAAGGAATAGCTACTCTATGAAAGAAACTTCAAGATCAAATATTTCTGCCAAACTGTATCAAATGCCTCTGATATGTCTAGTGCAAAAGTATAGGTCCCACCAAAATCCCCCAAAGACGATGGCCAAAAATCAAATCTTAAAAGGTCTCAAGCAAAACGTCCAGTAGCATCAGTACTCACTTTTCGGGTTTCCCAAACGATGAGAGTGATGGAGATGACTGAGAGTCCAGCGATGCAGCCTGAGTAAAGGAAGTACCATTGGAGACACCAAACGATAATGGTGTAAGCTTGAAAGAAGTAGAAGGGATTGTAGGCCTGCAGCAAAAAAAAAATATAAAGTCCAACATTGGTAGACAGGGGCCATTTAGGTAAAATTTAAGTATACAAAACTTATCTTTGTTAAAATTGTCGTTGGAGTGGACATGATGTCAAGTCGCCTTCAGACGTTTTCTAAAACAAACTACCCTAACCCACACCCCACAAAAAGGTTTTTGAGTTATCTTACGTTCCGTAAATCACACCTCACTCAACCCTCCGTTACAAGTTCCTTCAATCTTACCTTTATCAATCTCAGCACAATTCGTAACAATGATACTTCCTACTACTCCATTAGAAAAAAAAAAATCAGTAACGGCGCAATATCATGATGATAAAAATTCTGAATAACAGAAAGTGTGAGAGGCAGAGATACACACACACACACACACACACACACACACACACACATATATATATATATATATATATATATATATATATATACATATACATATATATATATATATATACATTCGTACATACATACACACATACATATATAGTATAAAGGAATTCGGAAAAAAAAAGAATAATAGGATCATATAAACTGGGAGAAGAAGGAATAAAAAAAGTAGAAAATGAGAAGGACCTGGGAGTCATTATTATGAATAATATGTCACCTGAGAAACATATAAACAAAATTTTTGGAGAAAGTTATTATTTAATAAGAACAATCAAAGTAGCATTTACATACCTGGATGAAGAAATGGTGAGGAAAATATCAATCACTTTGATAAGACCAAGATTGGAATATGCAGCAACGATGTGGTCACCAAGTACAAAAAAAATGTATAACAAAACTTGAAAGAATGCAAAGAGCAATTACAAAATTGGCACCAACTCTATCAAAACTATCATATGAAGAGAGACTAGCAAAACTCGAGCTACATACATTAGAGCAAAGAAGAGAGAGAGGAGATTTGATAACTATTTACAGAATCATGAAAGGCATAGAAACAATTGATAGAGAGGATCTGATAAAATGGGATGATAGAAATACAAGAGGACACTGAAAGAAAATCAAGAAAGACAGCTATAGAAGAGATCTGAAAAAGAATAGCTTTCCTCACAGAGTAATAGACATTTGGAACAAGTTAGATGAGAATGTGGAGTGCAAAAACAATATATGAATTTAAAAACTGTTTAGATAAAATGAGATATGAAGACGTGACACCACGAGCATAGCTCCCCTTCCCGTAAAATACAACTAGGTAAATACACACAAACACACACGCATGCACGCACTTGCACAAAATTATCAACATAAAGTATTACAAAGGCGGAGCATGCCGATGGGAGACCTTTGGTCCATATAGGTCGGATGCGAAAAAAATCATAATAATAATAAATAAATAAATAAATGAATAAATAAAAATCATAATAATGCAAACAACAAATAAAATACGTAAACAAATGCATAGGTATAGTTAAATAATAAACAAACAGGTAAATAGTAAATAATAATAAATTGACATATAACTAATAATAAATGAGAATCAAGCAAATAATGATAAACAGACAAATGATAACAAAACAAACAAGCAAATATGTGTATATCTAAATTATTTTTAAAGCTTCGAACTGAACTACATTGCAATGCCTCTGCAGGAAGTTTATTCCATTCATTGATATTTGGAATCAGTTTTGTGGCTCGCCGTTGCACTTTTTCCAATCTGTCAATGTCTTTAATGAGATTCGGTGACCATACGGAAACAGCATATTCCAAATGTGGACAAACTAACGATTTGTATAGCTTGTTAATGAGTGATGGACTCTTGAAGTCAAGAGATCGCGCAATCAGTCTTAGAATCTTATTTGTTTTCTCAGAGGCTGAAATACACTGTTTCGATGATTTGAGATCGTTACTGATAATCACGCAGAGATCTTTTTCACTATTCACTTTTGTTAACGAATTTCCAAATAACTTGTAATCATACTTCCTGTTATTTTTACCTATGTGCATTACCTTGCATTTACTTGTGTTAAATTTCATTAGCCATTTTTCAGACCATTGCTGTATCATCAGCAAATTTGGAAATAGTAGATTTTAGTCCATGGTCTATATTTATATATACTATGAATAGAAGTGGCCCAAGAACGGAACCCTGAGGAACTCCACTTGCAACATTTTTCTATCTAAAAGGTTTTCCATTTAAAACAACTCTCTGTTTTCGATCACTCAACCAATTACTAGTCCAACTTAATAGGCTACCACTTATTCCGTGTGAAGCTAATTTAGTAAGTAGTCTTTCGTGTGGGACGGTATCAAAAGCTTTTGCAAAGTCTACATATACTAAATCTATATTGTTTCTTTTGTCATAATTCGAGATAACTGTGTTGTGGAATTCGAGTAAGTTAGTCACGCAAGAACGTTTCCGTCTGAAACCATGCTGGCTATCACTTATTAAACAGTTACTTTCTAAATTATGTTCGATAGCATCTCTGATGATAGTTTCCATCATTTTTCCTACGATGGAAGTCAAACTTATAGGCCTGTAGTTATTTGGTTTCTTTTTGTCACCTTTTTTGAATATGGGAGTAACATTAGCTAATCTTCCATTCTCTTGGGACATCTCCGGATATGATGGATTTCTTGAAAATTTCTAATGGAACAACAATCTCATTTTTCATTTCCTTTAAGATTCTTGGATGCCAGTCGTCAGGCCCTGGTGTTTTATTAACTTTGAGTTTCTCTATACACCTTTTAGTTTTTTCTTTTTATATATTTACTGTAGTGAGTAAGTTTACCCTAGACTTTTCACAGGTTTCAGATTGGAGTTGACTTTGAGGTGTTTCGTTTACGAATACCGAGCTAAAATAATTGTTTGAAATATTACACATTCCTTCATTTGAATATTCAAGTTGACCGTCAGCAGATGATAATGGACCAATGTAATTCCTAACAACCTTTTTATCTCTAATGTAACTATAGAATTCTTTGGGATTCTCTTTGGATTTATCAGCGATATTCATTTCGTATTGTCGTTTTCGTTTTGTTTTTATTGTCTTTTTTTAATCTCTCTGTATTAATACATAACTTTCATAGTCATTAGATGCACCTGAGCACTTATATTTCTTATAAGCCCGTCTCTTTTTAACAATACTTTCTTCAGTTTCGCCATTTTGGGCGAGCCTGATCTGGGGGACGTCTGTCCTTAAAAGTTTGAATCATCTTAGCGAGCGTATTTTGAAATATTTCCCACATCTCATCTACAGGTCTTTCGCTTAATTTGCCTCCCAATCTGTAAGCTGAAGCTCCTGACGTAGTCCTATGAACTGAGCTTTACTTAAATCGGGTATTTTAGAAACACAAGTATTTATTATAAAAAAAATTTAGTAGTTTGAATCTGAGTTGTGATCGCTATTTGCAACAGTTTCACATTGGTTATCATGCTTTCGCGGCTAGTGATCAATAGATCGAGTAAGTTTCCATGTCTTGTGGGCTCTTTTACATGCTGAACGAAGTAATTGTCACCAAGAAAACCAATCAAGCGACTACCTATATGGCCATGTTCAAGGGTCATCCAATCAATGTCAGTAAAATTTAAATCATCCATTATCAATAGGTCCCGGTTGCAGAAACTAGAAAGTTCTTGAAACAACAGTTTGTCGTCTGCTGATGATAATGTCTTTGGCCTATATATTACACCTACATTCATTTTTTGTTCATTTGTTTGGGTTAACTCTACCCGCAAACTATCATATGCATCCTGTTTCACTTTCTCTATGACACAAGCATGGACATTGTTTTTAACGTACAACAGAACAACCCACCTTTCTTGTGGTTTCTATCCTGATGAAAGTGCTTAAATCCCGCAATATCAAATTCAGCTTCGAACTCTTTACTATTTAATCATGTCTCGGTTATTCCTATCATATCCAGATTTTCGCTTTTGACATACGCCTGTATTTCTTGAAATTTGTTCCTAATACTACTAGCATTAAAGTACGTGGTTTTAAGAAACTCGTAATTATTTCTTTTTGACACGTTTTGAGTTTCAATATCATGCCATACATTATAATTTTGTTTTTATTAACACCTTGCTCAATATTGATATTTGGTCCTTTATTGACATTCAATGCCTCATTAACATTTCTCCCATCAAAATTAACATTTCCCCCATCACAGACATCTGGTCGCTCACGGCCATCCGATCTCTTTTGTACACTTTGTCTCCCTACGTCACCGCGATTCACACCGGCCTCCCGTCTTTAATTGACATTCTGTCCGGCATCCCTTCCTAAAATTATATTTTGTCCTCCAGTGACATTATGTCCTACCGTGATATTTTTTCCTCCACTATCATTACATCCCATCGTGGTCTTTTGTCTTCCATTGTCATTACATCCCATCGTGATATTTTTTCCTTCATTGACATTCTGTCCGGCATCCCTCCCTAAAATCATATTTTGTCTTCCACTGACATTATGTCCTACCGTGATATTTTGTCCTTCACTATCACAACATCCCATCGATGATTGAGGAAAATGGAGGAGAAATAAGGAAGGATGAAGTGAAGGCAGTTGTTAAGATGATGAAAGCAGGTAAGGCACCTGGTCTGGATGGATGTCATGCAGATTGTCTTAAAAAAAAAAGGAGGTACAGTGATGGTGGACTGGTTGGTGAGGTTATTCAATGTTTGCTGGAGAGAGGGTAGAGTGCCGGAGGACTGGAGGAGTGCCTGTATAGTTCCACTTTACAAGGGAAAAGGGGACAAGTGTGAATGTAGTAGTTTCAGAGGGATTAGCTTGTTAAGTGTAGTTGGGAAGGCTTATTGGAGGATCTTGATTGAGAGGATCAGGAGAGGAACAGAGGGAGTAGTTGGTGAGGAACAATGTGGATTTAGGACGGGTAGAGGTTGTGTAGATCAGATTTTTGTGGTAAGACAGATATGTGAGAAAGCTATAGGAAAGGGGAAGGATTGATTTTGGGCTTTTATGGACCTGGAAAAGACTTAGGATAGGGTAGATAGAAAGGCACTGTGGGAGGTTTTGCAGATATACGGGATAGGAGGAAAGCTTCCAGGAGCTGTCAAGAGTCTTTATGAGAGTAGTAGAGCTTGTGTCAGGATTAGAAATGGAGAGAGTGAGTGGTTCGAGGTAAAGGTGGGACTTCGTCAGGGATGCGTTATGTCGCCCTGGCTGTTCAACTTGTACATGGATGGGGTAGTGCGAGAGGTAAATGCAAGTGTGGTGGGATAGAGATTGGAGATGGTTAAAGAAAATGGAGAAAAGTGGGAGGTGAGCCAGCTGTTGTTTGCGGACGACACTGCGCTTGTAGCAGGATCGGAGGAGGGATTGAGGAAGTTGGTGACAGAGTTTGGGAGAGTGTGTGATAGAAGAAAGCTGAAGATAAATGTGGATAAAAGTAAGGTGATGAGATGTTCAAGGGGTGAAAGTGGTAGTAGACTGGAAGTGAGCATTAAGGGTGAGAAATTGGAGGAGGTGGATAGTTTTAGATACTTGGGTGCAAATGTGGCAGGAAAAGATGGAGTGGAGGTGGAGGTAGAATGTAGATTGGGAGAAGCAAGTAAATGCCTTGGTGGATTAAAGAGTGTAACGAGGAATAGACATTTGGGAATGGATGCTAAGAGGAGACTGTATGAAGGAGTGATTTTGCCAACAGCACTGTATGGGGCAGAAACATGGAACATAAGAGAGGAAGAGAGAAGGAGCTTGAATGTGTTTGAGATGAGGTGCCTGAGAAGTATGATGGGGGTTACTAGGCTAGATAGAGTGAGAAATGAGAAGGTAAGGAGGAGAACAGGGGTGGAAAAGGAGCTGGGAGATAGGGTTGATGAAAGAGTATTAGGATAGTTTGGACACATGGAAAGAATGAGTGAAGAAACACTAGTAAAAGCGGTATAGAAGGCAGATGTGGAGGGAGTGAACATGAGGGGACGTCCTAGGATGAGGTGGATGGATGGGGTGAAGTGGGCTTTGGGGAAGAGGGGAATGTCTGTTGAGGAAGGACGGGAGAGGACAGAAGACAGGGGTGAATGGAGAATGGTTGTATATGGATGATGTTGTGATGCATGAGGTGGAATGGGCGGGGGGATGGGGGGTGAGGTAATATGTGTGAGCAAAATTTGACGCAGCCCAAAGGGATTTCTCCCCGTCTTCTCCTTTTATGCATGGGGGGACGGAGAGGAGGGTCGCCGATTTAATGAAGCGGCCTTGCTGTGGATGTGCTGTCTTGCGATACTGCTTCTGATCCAGGGCAGTGGACAAAGTGCAGGGATGCCCCGTCATTTAGGAGGTGCTAAGATGAGAGGGAGGGTGGAGGGGTGTGGAGTGTATTCAGGGATGGAATGGGTGGGAATGATTTTATGCCTTTTCCTTTTTGGCTATCTCCCTTGTAAGTGGGAAAAAGCCTTGGTATATGTATGTATGTATGTACCAGTACTAGAAAAAGATATGCACTAGATTGATTGATTACCGAAAAGAAAATGTCAGAATGGGTGCGAGAACTTGAAAATAGGCTGTTAGAAGGCTCCTATTGGTCCAATAAGATCGAAAACCAGAAGAAGTAGACAATGACTCACAACCGAAACGGGTTCGTCGAGCCAGGTTGCTTCTCGGGCCGGGAGGAATTTTTTCTTCTTTTTAATCAATAGAAAACAAATGACGGTAGCCAGAATGAATATGTAAAGCGATACCATTCTTGTATGGGTCAAAAGGAGTGAGTGAGAGAGAAAGGTTTACCTTCAAGTGAATAAAATCGCCTGGCGACTGTTCGATTAAACTATTCAGGTCGTAAAATACGGCGAAAGACTCGATCTGCTTATGACCCGTAAATTGTCTTAAAGTTTATGAAAAAATCGCATTGCTTTGGCCAGAAGAAAGTCTTCAAAGGTTAATGCGGATTGCCCTAAAGACAGGAGACGTTAGGTTCTTCAGCGATGTGAGAGAGTCACCCCAAAAGACTCCTTACTGTGACTTAACGTTAGATGTGGTGAAATATTTAACCACACCTGTAAAATCACCAACCTAAAATGCTATCAAACTGTCCCCTCCCCTCCCCTCCCCTCCCCTCTCTGTGCAGACTCAAAATTCGATATTCTAGTTGAAATTCACCAAAGAAAATGATGATGGACAGTATTGTAGGAGAAAGAGGATTCCCCTGCAGGCCACATACAAGACAGTCTGATAATTATAATTAATGTAAAGGACCTGAGCAGTGTTGGAGTAAAAGTGGCGGCACACTAGGCATTTCTCGCGAGCATGCTACTTGTTTTTGCTACTTCGTTTGAGTAGAAACGACTTTTGTTACTATCTTTTATTTTTCAAATTTCCAAATGTCAAATTATTCTTGTGTCATATAGTGAGGCTTGAATGACGAACTAAGAGAAGTTAAACTTATAAGAATTTTATACATATTGGTGAGATGTTCTTACGGAAGTCTAGATTATTGTAACCGAAGTCGTTTCTACTCAAACGAAGTAGCAAATGCAAGTATCATGTTAGCCTAGTGTGCCGCCACCTTTAGTGTCTGGAAACGATTGGCTCGAGCGGTGAAGGGTCAGCAAATGGCCCGTGCACCACCTGAGTGAGTGAGTGAGCTGAAATTCTCCTTACCCCATACCCAATCATCCATCACCGTACAGTAGCGCCCAACCAATCCTACACCCCCCACTGATACACAACACGTACCAATGATCATATACCAAAGGAAAATAAAAATGCGTCTCATCATACAGTGGAACTGGCGAGTACTTATCCCGAATTGGAAAAATGATGTGTACTTTTCTCCAGCAACACAAATCTGGCTGCATCTGTTCACAAGAAACATAAATACGTAGGCTACATGCACACTTCTCCACCTAAAACGCTATACTTCTTACCTATCCCTACGTCCTTACCCAAACTAAACGAAGACTTTATTCGTGCAAGTCATGGAAAAAATAAAATTATATTTGCTTCCAATACAAAAATCTCCTTTTACTTGCCTCTTTAATCAATAATTGCCATACGGATGCAATTGTGATGCTGATGAAGTTTTCTCCAAAGAGGGATTTTTGGGCTGATGCTTCTATCGAGGACAGACCATGGTACAACTCGTGGAAGGAGGCGCAAGTTGTCCCGTCCTTTAGGTAACTGTAGGGAAAAAATGTCAGAGAAATCAAAGCACAGGCTCCCCTACTAGTCTATCCAATGTAATCATAATACCTTCCCCTGAAAACTCTGTTATTTGTCTGTACCCATTCCCAAGAAAATAAGATTATTTGCCTTTGTTTCCCAATATCTGTCGAGTCATGTCCCTGTACTTCCTATTTTAACGCATTAGTCGTTAACGGGTATGTCACCTTTCGCTTTCTTCTTTGGTAACATTAGTATACATCCATGGAAAAATGAGTAGAAGAAATTCTTTGATGTCTGGAGCATATGGTTCTTTGTTAACTTTGTTTTGAATATTAGCAGGTTAAGGATGCTAGTCTTTAGATCAGAAATCTACAACTGTTTCCTCCCTTGAAGATTGATACCACAATGGCTGATTTTCAGTCTAGTGACACATTCCCCTCCTCTAGAGAACAGTGCATTTTGTCCACCAATTACTCGCTACACTTTTTCAGTTTCCAATGAGAAATTCCATCTAGCCCCGAGGCCTTCTTTACCTCCAAGTTCTCGAGAAGTTCATTCACTTCACGTTCTCCCATTTTTTGTACTATTTAAAACATCTTTCTTAACTTTTTTTTTTCTCTTCCTCAAAGTCCTCGTCCTCTGTGAATACAGAATGGAAGCTTTATTCATTATTTCAGTTTTTCATGTAATACCCTTCAATATTTGTATTGAACATTCCTTATTCGCGTTTCAGTTTGCCTTTTACAAATCTGTTAAACAACTTAGATTTTTCTTTAAGCTTGTCAATTATACCCTTTCAGCTTTCTTCGTTTAATTCCTGTGTATTCGGTACTGGTTCTGTTGTATCTTTACTTATCTTCTTTGTTCTCCTCTATCCCCACCTCTCCCACTTCTTATCTCTCTTTTGCATTGCTAACGTGCATCTTCCGTTGAATCAGTCTTTTTATTTTCATTTTTTTCTTATTCTCTCCCACTCATTCTTGGCGCGTACTTCTCATCTCTTCTGGTATAGATATCCAGGAAGTTTTTTAATTTCTTATTTGTTTATTTTATCTCACTGAACTCCCTCCAATCCACTTCTTCAAAGTACTTTTTAAGACCTGTATTGTTTATTTTGGAAATTTTGTATTTTCCTTCTCTGCATGATTTTTTTCTGCCTTCTCTACTTTCAAAATTAGTTCAAGGAATGTATAATCAAATTTACCTACCAGGCACCCGTACTTCAGTGTTTCAGTTGCCTGAGGTTCTAGTAAAATCAAATCCAGTCTTGAGATGGATCTTCGTCTCTACACATTGTTGGTACTTTTACACATGGGATCATTATTTTATTCGGTGATATATTCAGCAGTATATTGTCCCATGGTTTCTCACTTCCACCTCTTTCATAATCCTCCCATTTTACCTTTTGCTTTTAAAGTCTCCCACCAGGGTTACATCATCGCTCATTAGAATAAATACAATATTTTCATTAATTGTTTATGCTCTGTTTCATTCTGCTACCATTAATTCTACCCTCATCTTTATGTACCATCCCACCACCATGTTATACCTTCCATCTCCCATATGAATATTAGTATTACCATTAAGACTGGCCCCGACAAAACAAATGTCCATCACTTGGTTCTTTTCATATCTAATATTGGTGAAACCCATTCGTATATATCATTGTAAGACATTTTTAGCATTCAAATTCGTTGCTTATCCTTCATTCTCCTCTGGGTCTTTCCTTTGATACCACTTTTTTATTCTCTAATCTATCACTATACAGTGAAGTTCTGTCCATTCATGTTTGGTTTTCTTTTTGTTTCGTACAAACATATATACATACATACATGCACACAAATATACACACACACACACACACACACACACACACACACACATATATATATATATATATATCCATACATATCCATATATATTCATATATATACATATATATATGTAATATATATATATATACATATATATATATACATATATATATACATATATATATACATATATATGTGTGTGTGTGTGTGTGTGTGTGTGTGTGTGTGTGTGTGTGTGTGTGTGTGTGTGTGTGTGTGTGTGTGTGTGTGTGTGTGTGTGTGTGTTTACCTAGTTGTACTTTTCGGGAAGGGGAGCTATGCTCGTGGTATCCCGTCTAATTCCTTAAGCAACTTTTTATGTGGCACCTTGTCAAAAGCTTTTTTCAGGTCTAGAAATGCACAATCAGCCCACCCATCTATTCCTTGTATTATATCTATTAGCCTTGAATAGAAACATATTAAGTTTGTGACGCATGACCGTCCTAGTCTGAATCCAAATTGCCTTGGATTCAGTACGTTTTTTTTTTTTTTTTCTAAATGCCTTACCCATCTACTTTTGATAATTCTTTCACAAATTTTTGCTATCGTACTTGTTAGAGAGACTGGTCTATATTTTGAAGGGTCTTCTTTGTTTCCCCCTTTATATATAGGTACTGTATTTGCTCTTTTCCAATATTTTGAAACTTTTCCTTCTTCCAATGAGCTGTTTATTAGGCTATGTATTTTGTCTGCCAGTTCATTCCTGCATTCTTTCAAAATCCAGTTTGCTATTTCATCTGGCCCATGTGATTTTCTGACATCAAGATTACTGAAGTGATTCATTATTTCATTCTTTGTTACTTCTATTTCTTTCATAGGGGGGACTTTCTCCTCCCATTCGATATCTCTAGGTTGTATGTCCTCCCTTGTACGAGTAAACACTGATTCAAAATGTTTGTTCATAATTTCTGCCCTTTCTATTTCCTTTGTGTATTCAACTTCACCTTGTCGTAGTTTCTCAAAATCTTGTTTGTTTTTTTTCACTTTGTTATTTACAAATCTGTAAAATAGTCTTAGTTGGTCTTTACATTTTTCTATGACATCTTTTCGTATTTTCTTTTTTCCTCTCTGCACACTTGTACATATTCATTTCTATAACTAGTATATATTTTCCATTTTTCAGGTCTTTTGTGTTTTTTCCATTTTGTCCAAGCTTTATCTCTTTTGTCTTTTAACTCCCTACAACTTTTGTTGTACCAGCACTTTACATATTCTTTTTCTTGTTTTTGTCTTGGGACATACTTTTTCACTCCTTTATAAATTCTTGTCAAAATATTCCATTTATCTTCCACTGTTGTTTCCTCTTTGTATATTCTTTCCCAGTCTTCTTTTTGAAAGAATTCTCTTATTCTATAAAAAAAAATTCATACATCAATCTTCCTTTCTATATTGTTCATTTCTTTTTATGTATTTTCCTCATTTAGTTCCATTTCAACCAATATGTGGTCACTTTTACTTATTGGCGTCTTATATTAAATCTTTTCCAGTATTTCAGGTTCTGATGTGATTATTAAGTCCAGTCTCGATGGTTCTTCTTCATTTCTATACCTTGTGTTCTCTTGAATCCATTGCGTTATTGTATGGTCCATAATCATATCAAGTAGTACATTTCCCCATAGGTCGTCTCCACCCTTTACTGTCAACTCTTCCCAGCAGATTTCTTTACAATTAAAGTCACCCATTACAACTATTCTTCCTCCATCTTCCATTGTCTTATTTAATGTTATCCTTGTGTCTTCTAACATACTTTTATGCTCTCTCTCTTCCCACGAGCCTGTTTTAGGAGGCACACAATTTATTACAAACTTTCTGCTCTTACTATCTTTGTCTTCCACTTCCATCATAGTCATCTCTACTCTATTCTTTCCATATGTGACATTCCTCACATTTATATCCTTCTTAGTCAGGAACATAACTCCACCCCCTTGTTTTGCCTCTCTGTTTCTAATCCAATAATTATATGCACCATGTCCTACACTGTTGGGTGGTAGTGGACCTTTCAATTTTGCCTCCACAATTCCCATTATGTCCGGTTATTTTTCCTTCAGATAACCATTCAGTTCATTCAATCCTTTTTTAAGCCATCTATGTTTGTGTAAGACACTCTTAATTTTCTGCTACTTCCATTGTATTTTCTGTTTCCCTTTTGTTTTTCTCTGTTATGTGCCGTTTCCTCACTTTCATATTCACTATTCTCCAATAGAATTCCTCTTTTTCTTACTCTGTTCTCATCTTGTTTTTTCCTTAACTTCTTGTCTTTTTGTTTTCTCATCCTCTCTTTCCTCTTTATTCATTTATCTTTTTATCCATACCTTTTTATATTGTTCACTGTCTGCTAGTTTCCCTGTTTTTGCTAAGATATTCTCTGCTGTCGTTTGTGACCTGAATTTAACCTTAATTGGTCTGGTCTTATCTGTACTATATTTCCCGAGTCTATACATTTCTTCAATTTGTTTCCCTATTTCAGGTTCATCTTCCTGAACTAATTCTAATATATTATTTACTTTTTCTTTTTCCTCCTTAATTCTTGTAGTCTTGTTTAGATTATACTTCTCTTCCACCCCTAATATAATTATACATTTCTTTTCATCTGCTAAGTCTCTTACTATATTCTCCTTCTGTCTCATCACTTTAATAACTGTGTCTTCAGTTTGTTCTTTCATCTGCTGTTTCACTAGAGCATTAAATGCAATTTTGTTGTTCTCTTGGATTTTTTTTCCAACCCTGTGCTTCTTTTAACTGTCTTTTTAATATTTCTATTTCTTTAGTTAGTTTTTGGTTTACTTTCTCCAATTCTTCCCATTTTTCAACTCTCTGCGTGATTTGCGTAAGTTGACCGGACCTATCATCCCAATGTTTGACATTTTTTTTTTTTTTTTTTTTTTTCTTCTAGGCTTTCCTTTTTTTTTTTTTTTTTTTTTTTTTTTTGGCTGCCCCCCCCCCTCATTAAATCCATGGAAACTATTATCTTCACCTTCCATTGTGCTGCTCTTACCTATATTTCTAACCTTTACATTTTTGTTAATCCCTTCATCTCCAAAATCTCCATGGCGTCTACCTACCTAGACCAAGTCCTCCCCTTCCTCTTTTCCTTCCATTTCCATCAGAAATCCCTCCCTCCTCCTTTTTCATCACTTTCCCACTACACCACGAGCTTTCACCTTCCCTGTAAATACAAAAAGGTATTTCCTCGACGTTGAGATCCACGAAAATTTCCCTTCTTTTTCGGAGTTCCAATCTTCGATGTGAATCCGTCTACGTGTGTGTGTGTGTGTGTGTGTGTGTGTGTGTGTGTGTGTGTGTGTGTGTGTGTGTGTGTGTGTGTGTGTGTGTGTGTGTGTGTGTGTGTGTGTGTGTGTGTGTGTATTTACCTAGTTGTATTTTACGTGAAGGGGAACTATGCTCGTGAAGTCCCGTCTTCACATCTCGTTTTATCTAGACTGTTTTTAAATTCGTGTATCGTTTTTGCATACACCACATTTTCATTTAACTTGTTCCAAACGTCTATTACCCTGTGGGGAAAGCTGTTCTTTTTCAGGTCTCTTCTATAATTGTCTTTCTTGATTTTCTTTCCGTGTCCTCTTGTATCTTTACTATTCCATTTTATTAGATCCTCTCTATCAATTGTTTCTATGCCTTTCATGATTCTATAAATAGTTATCAAGTTTCCTCTCTCTCTTCTTTGCTCTAATGTCTGTAGCATATGATAGTTCTGAGAGTGTTGGTGCCAATTTCGTAATTGTTCTTTGTATTCTTTCAAGTTTTGTTATACATTTTTTTTGTACTTGGTGACCACGTCGTCGCTCCATACTCCAATCTTGGTCTTATCAAAGTAACTAGTATTTTCTTCACCATTTCTTCGACCAGGTATGTAAATGCCACTTTGATTGTTCTTATTAAGTTATAAGTTTCTCCAAAAAAATTATTCATATGCTTCTCAGGGGACATATTATTCATAGTAATGACTCCTAGGTCCTTCTCATTTTCTACTTTTTTAAGTTCTTCCTCTCCCAATTTATAGGATCCCAATATCATTTTTTTCCTTCTTTCAAATTCCATTATACTACACTTCTTAATATATAATTCCATCTCCCACTTCCTACTCCATTCCCATACTTTATTGAGATCACTCTGTAGCGACTCACAATCTTCTTCAGTGTTCACGTTTTTCAACAATTTTGCACCGTCCGCAAAGAACAAAAAATAAAGAAAAAATACGACCAATTAAAAACGATGAAAATGTTATGATAGAATCGGAGGAAAAAATGAGTGAGGAGGTTAACAATTATTTTCTATCGGTGTTTACTAATGAGTGGTTAGATAAAGTACCTGACTACGATCCGATTTTCAGAGGGGATGAAGAAAGTAGTCTATCTAATATCAGCATTAGTAAAGAAGAAGTAGTCAAGCAGATTGAAAGACTTAAAGCTACAAAATCCCAGGGTCCAGACGAAACTTTTCCGAGAAAGCTTAAAGAGTGTAAATTTGAAAAATGCGACCAGTTAACTAAAATGTTTGATAAATCGGTAGACACTGGTTTTGTGCCTACTGCTTTGAGGCAGGCAAACGTTGTTCCTGTTTTTAAGAAGGGAGATAGATCGTCTATATGCAACTACAGGCCAATCAGTTTGAAATCGGTTATAGGAAAAATGCTTGAATCAGTAACACATCGAAAGACATAATTTAATTCATGATTCACAGCATAGTTTCACCAAGGGTAAGTCACGTGTGACTAATCTTCTGTCCTTTTACACTAAAGTATATAAGGCACCAGTTAACAATGATAGTTACAATGTGCCACACCAAAGACTACTAAATGAAATCAAAGCCCATGGCATAGGAGGAAAAGTGTTAGAATGGATTAGAGCTTGGATTAGTAACAGAAAACGGCGGGTACACCATAAATGGAGTAAAATCTAGTTGGGGCAATGTTACTAGTGGGGTCCCCCAGGGCTCGGTTATGGGTCCCTTGTTGTTCATTATGTACATAAACGACTTAGATGATGGGATAAATAGTGATGTTAGTAAGTTTGCGAACGACACTAAAATAGGACGCCTAATTAAGTCAGGAGACGACGCAGAGATTCTACAGGATGATCTTAACAAATTGTTCACATGGTCGGTGAAATGGCAAATGAACTTCAATATCTCTAAGTATAGCGTGTTGAACGTAGGGCTACACAACCCCGAAAATAGATACAGCTTAGATAACACGCTTTTAGAGAAAACTGAGTGCGAGAGAGACTTGGGAGTTCTAGTGAGTCCGGACCTTAAAACCAGGAAACAGTGCATTAGCGCCAGGAATAAATCTAACAGAGCATTAGATTTCATTGCTAGGAAGGTAACGAATAGAAGTACAGAGGTAATTATTAAACTCTATCTAGCGATAGTTATATCCATCCTTGACTATGCGGTACAGTTTTGGTCTCCGTCCTACAGAATGGACATCAATTCACTAGAATCAGTACAGAGAAGAATGACCAAAATGATGCATGGACTCAGAAATTTGCCTTATAAAGAGAGGCTTAGGCACCTTAACTTACACTCTCTGGGAAGACGCAGAGTGCAGAGTGATCTAATAGAGGTGTTCAAGTGGACAAAGGCTTTAACAAGGGTGATGCAAACAAGGTCATCATATTAAAACAACAGGGCAGGACTCACAGTAATGGTTATAAGCTGGACAAATTTAGATTTAAGAAGAAAGTATTGGTTTACTAATAGGGTTGTCGACGAATAGAATAGACTTAGTAACCATGTAGTAAGCGCTGAAACAATAAGTTGTTTCAAGAAACGATTAGACAACTTTATGGATGGGGATGACAAGTGGTGATGGATACGGAGCTACCTAGTCCTTGTGGAACTCCACTAATCACTTCATCCCAATTAGAGTGTTTGTCTCTTATCACAACTCAATTTTCTTTCATGCAAGAAGTCTTCCATCCACTTCAGCAGTTTGCCCTGTATTCCTCCTGCAGTTTCTAATTTCTTTAGTAATTTCTTATGTGGCACATTATCAAAAGCTTTTTTCAGGTATAGAAATGCACAATCAGCCATCAATCTCTTTCTTGTATTACATACTTGAATAGAAACACATTAAGTTTGTGAAGCATGATCTTCCTTGTTTAAATCCAAAATGCCTTGGATTTAGTACGTTGTTTTTTTCCAAATGTCTTACCCATCTAATTTTGATCATTCTTTCACAAATTTTCTCTATCGTACTTGTAAGAGAGACCGGTCTATAGTTAGTAGGGTCTTCCTTGTTTCCTCCTTTATATATTGGTACTATATTTACTCTTTTCCAATCTTCTGGAACTTTTCCTTCTTCCAATGAACTGCTTATTAGACTATGCATTTTGTCTGTTAGTTCATTCCTGCAATCTCTCAAAACCCACTTTGCCATTTCATCTGGTCCATGCGATTTTCTGATATCGAAATTACTCAAGTGATTTATTATTTCATTCCTTGTTACTTCTATCTCTTCCATAGGGGCGACTTTCTCCTCCCACTCGATATCTCTAGATATCTCTATAGATATATATAGATAGATAGATAGATATTTATAGATAGATATAGATAGATATGATAGATAGATATATAGATAGATATGTTCTCCCTCGTAAATACCGATTTAAAATGCTTGTGCATAATTTCTGCCATTTCTATATCCTCTGTGTATTCAACTCCTCCTTGTCGTAGTTTCTCTAATTCTTGTTTGTTTTCATTTTGTTGTTTACAAATCTGTAAAATAGATTTGGTTGATCTTTATATATTTTATGACATCTCTTTCGTATTTTCTCTTTTCTGCTCTGCACACTTGTACATATTGATTTCTATAACTATAGTCAGACCAGCGTAAGGAGTCCTTTGGGGGCGTGGCTTCATTGAATGCAGCAGTGACAAATCCAATCTATTAACTAATGCATTTTGAGTTTTAGAATATGAATATAATTGCATCGATTACTTAAATGTATACAATAAACTTTATTTAAATAATATACTAATAATATATTTAAAACATCCTTTTACGTCAGTTCAAAAATAAGCTACATAAGAATGTGGCACCAGCGCGCTGGTGCCACATTTTTATCTAGATTAAATTTGTCACTGCTGCATTCAATGAAGCCACGCCCCCAAAGGACTCCTTACACTGGTTTGATTATAGTATATATTTTCCATTTTTCAGGTCTTGCTTTTTTTTTTTCATTTTATCCAAGCTTTATCCCTTTTGTCTTTTAAATCGCTACATCTTTTGTTGTACCAATACTTTACATATAATTTTTCTTGTTTATGTCTTGGAACATGCTTTTCCACTCCTTCTTTATAAATTTTTGTCAAAATATTCTATTTCTCTTTTACTGTTGTTTCTTCCTTGTATATCCTTTCCCAGTCTGTTTCTTTTAAAGAATTCTTTTATTTTATCAAAATTTGTTTTTCATACATCAATCTTCCCTTTCTATATTGTTCTTTTTTTCCATGTGTTTTCCCTCATTTAGTTCCAGTTCAACCAAAATGAGGTCACTTTTACTTATTGGTGTCTTATATGCAATCTTGTCCACTATTTCGGGTTCTGATGTGATTATTAGGTCCAGTCTCGATGGTTCTTCTTTATTTCTATACCTAGTATTCTCTTGAATCCATTGCGTCATTGTATGTTCTACAATCATACCAAGTAGTACATTTCCCGTAGGTCGTCTCCACCCTTCACTGTCATCTCTTCTCAGCAGATATCTTTACAATTAAAGCCACCCATCATAGCTATTCTTCCTCCATCTTCCATTACTTTATTTATTGTTATCCTTGTGTCTTCTAACATATTTTTGTGTTCTCTCTCTTCCCACAAAGCCGTTTTAGGAGGCACATAATTTACTACAAACTTCCTGCTCTTCCCATCCCTGTCCTCCATTTCCATCATAATCATGTCTACTCTATTCTTTCCATATGTGACATTCCTCACATTTATATCCTTCTTAGTCAGGAACATAACACCCATCCCCTTGCTTGACCTCTCTGTTTCTAATCCAATAATTATATTCACCATGTCCTACACTGTTGGGTGGTAGTGGACTTTTCAATTTTGTCTTTACAATTCCCATTATGTCCGGTTCTTTTTCCTTCTAGTAATCATTCATTTCGGTCAGTCCTGTTATTAAGCCATCTATGTTTGTGTAAGACACTTTTAATTTTCTGCTACTTCAATCGTGTTTTCTGTTTCCTTTCCGTTTTTCTCTGCTATGAACCATTTCCTCACTTTCATATCCACTACTCTCCAATAGAATTTCTCTTTGTCTGACTCTGTTTTTTCTCGATTTTT
>NC_134808.1:12852089-12862089 GCF_046742065.1 Oratosquilla oratoria | reverse complement strand
CACACACACACACACACACACACACACACACACACACACACACACACAAACACACACACACACACACACACACACACACACACACACACACACACACACACACACACAAACACACACACACACACACACACACACACACACACACACACACACACACACGACTCGATGGCGTGGTGGTAGCGATCGCGGCCTCCGCTACGGCGATCCGAATTCGAATCCCGTCCAGGGCTGAAATAATTTCGGTATCGCTGCGCTGTGAGTTGTTACTCCAACTCTCGTGGAAGGGAAATGTGTGTATATGTGTGTGTGTGTGTGTGTGTGTGTGTGTGTGTGTGTGTGTGTGTGTGTGTGTGTGTGTGTGTGTGTGTGTGTGTGTGTGTGTGTGTGTGTGTGTGTGTGTGTGTGTGTGTGTGTGTGTGTGTGTGTGCGTGTGTGAGGTCACAGCATTACCCATAGATCGGTCATATATGATTTCTGAGCTCTCTTCTGGGAGGTGTAATAGCTGTCGATCACGAGTCTGGCATATAATGCCATAATATCGGTGGTATATGGTTCGAATCCTGTCCAGGTTTAATTTTTTCAGTCTCGCTGCGCTTCGAGTCGATACTCCAACTCTCGTGGGCGGGGAGTTGGAGATATGTGTGCGTGTAAGTTCATAGATCGGACATACGAGCTCTGAGCTCTCTTCCGGGAGGGAAATAGCTGTCGATCACGAGTCCAATACGTGATTCAAAAGACCAAGATGAATCACACACACATGTGAACATGTACACATATAAGCACACACGACGATATATCCCCTTCCCATAAAACACACACACACACACACACACACACACACACACTTCATCGGATGGACGGCGTAGAGGACGTTCTGAAGAAAAAGTAAAATTTTCGTGGATCCCAAAACAAAGGAAGTACCTATTGTATTTACAGGGGGGGAATTGCTCGTGGTGTAGTGGGAAAGTGAGGAAAAAGAAGAAGGGGAGGGATTACTGAGGGAAATGGAAGGAAATGAGGAAGGAGAGGACTTGGTCCAGGCAGGCAGACGGCATGTAAACAAAAGAGGGCCGGACCAGTTTAGTGACGATGAAGGGTCTAACAAAAATGTAAAGATTAGAAACATAGATATGAGTAGCACAATAGAAGGTGAGGATAATAATTTCCAGGGATTTAAGGAGGGGGGGGGGAGGATACCAACCTCCCCCGACTGGCAAGACTCGAAGAAAAACTTGAACAAATGACTGAACATTGGGAGAGTAGGTTCGGCAGAATGTCAAAAATGGCTGAAAGGGTTGAAAGATTGGAAGCACTAGAGAAGGCAAACAAAAATTTAATTAAGGAAATAGAAGAACTAAAAAGACAGTGAAGAGAAGTGAAAGAGGAGAATGAAGAATTAAAGAGGAATAATAAAGAAAACAAAGAGGCCATAGCTAAAGAAGCTAAGGGTTGGAAGACAATCCAAGAAAACAGTAAAGTTGCATTTACTGATATAATTAAACAGCAAATGAAAGAACAAACTGAAGACTCAGTTATCAAAGTGATGAGACAGAACGAGAATATTGTAAGAGACTTAGCAGACAAAAAGAAATGTATAATTATATTAGGAATGGAAGAGAAACATAACCCAGATAAAACCACAAGAATCAAAGAGGAAAATGAATAAGTAAGCAGTTTACTACAATTAGTTCAGGAAGATGAACCAGAAATAATGAAACAAATCGAAGAGAAGTTCAGACTCGGAAAGTATAGTACAGATAAGACCAGACCAATTAAGATTAAATTCAGGTCACAAACGACGGCAGAGAATATCTTATCCAAAACAGGGAAACTAGCAACAAGTGAACAATATAAAAAGGTATGGATAAAAAGGGAAATGAATAAAGAGGAAAGAGAGGAAGAAAAAGGGAAAAGACTTGAAGCTAAGGAAAAAAACAAGAACAGAACAGAGTCAGAAAAAGAAAGATTCTATTGGAGAGTAGTGAATATGAAACTAAGGAAATTCGACATACAAGAGAAAAACAAAAGGGAAACAGAGAACACAATGGAAGTGGCAGAAAACTAAGAGTGTCTTACACAAATATAGATGGATTAATAACAGGATTGAATGAGCTGAATGATTATTTGAAGGAAAAAGAACCGGACATAATGGGAATTGTAGAAACAAAATTAAAAGGTCCATTACCACCCAACAGTGTAGGACATGATGCATATAATTATTGGATTAGAAACAGAGAGACAAAACAAGGGGGTGGAGTTATGTTCCTGACTAAGAAGGATATAAACGTGAGGTGTGTCACATATGGAAAGAATGCAGTAGAGATGATTATGATCGAAGTGGAAGACAGAGATAAGAAGAGCAGAAAGTTTGTGATAAATTATGTGCCTCCAAAAACAGCCTCGTGGGAAGAGAGTGAATATAAAAGTATGTTAGAGGACACAAGGATAACATTGAATAAGATAATGGAAGATGGAGGAAGAATAGTTATGATGGACGATTTTAATTGCAAAGAAATCTGCTGGGAAGAAATGACAGTAAAGGGTGGAGACAGCTCATGGGGAAACGCTCTACTTGAGATGATTACTGACAATACAATGACACAGTGGATACAGGAGAACACTAGGTATAGAAATGAGGAAGAACCATCGAGACTAGACCTAATAATTACATCTGAACCTAGAATAGTGGACAAGGTTGAATATAAAACACCAATAAGTAAAAGTGACCACATATTGATTGAACTGGAACTTAATGAAGAAAAATACATGAAAAGAAATGAACAATACAGAAAAGGAAGAATGATGTATGAAAAACAAACTTTGATAAAATAACTGAATTCTTTCAAAAAGAAAACTGGGAAGAAATATACAAAGAAAAAACAACAGTGGAAGAGAAATGGAATATTTTGACAAAAATTTACAAAAAAGGAGTGGGCTGATTGTGCATTTCTAGACCTAAAAAAGCTTTTTACAAAGTACCACATAAGAAGTTGTTTAAGAAATTAGAAACTGAAGGAGGAATACAGGGAAAACTGCTTAATTGGATGGAAGACTTTTTGCAAGAAAGGAACATGAGAGTAATGATAAGAGACAAACAATCAAAATGGGATGAAGTAATAAGCGGTGTTCCACAAGGAACAGTTCTGGCCCCAATAATGTTTGCTATATATATTGATGATATGGATGAAGGAATTGAAAGCTATATGAGCTTCTTTGCAGATGATGCAAAACTACTGAAAAGAGTGAACACGGAAGAAGATTGTGAATCACTACAGAGTGATCTAAATAAAGTACAGGAATGGAGTAGGAAGTGGGAGATGGAGTTCAATACAAAAAAGTGTAGTATAATGGAATTTGGAAAAAGCAAAAACAAAATAACAGGATCATATAAATTGGGATAAGAAGGAATAAAAAAAGTAGAAAATGAGAAGGACCTGGGAGTCAATGTTATGAATAATATGTCACCTGAGAAACATATAAATAAGATTTTTGGAGAAACTTATAATTTAATAAGAACAATCAAAGTTGCATTTACATACCTGGATGAAGAAATGGTGAAGACAATTCTAATCACCCTGATAAGACCAAGACTGGAATATGCAGCAACGATATGGTCACCAAGTACAAAAAAATGTATAAAAAAAAACTTGAAAGAATACAAAGAGCAATTACAAAATTGGCACCAACACTCTCAAAACTATCATATGAAGAGATACTAGCAAAACTTGAATTACAGACACTAGAGCAAAGAAGAGAGAGAGGAGATTTGATAGCTATTTACAGAATCATGAAAGGCATAGAAATTACTGATAGAGAGAATCTGATGAAATGGGATGATAGAAATACAAGAGGACACGGAAAGAAAATAAAAAAAGACAGCTATAGAAGAGATCTGAAAAAGAACAGCTTTCCTCACAGAGTAATAGACAGTTGGAACAAGTTAGATGAGAAAGTGGTGTGTGCAAAAAAATACATGAATTTAAAAATAGTTTAGATAAAATGAGATATGAAGACGGGACACACGAGCATAGCTCTCCTTCCCGTAAAATACAACTAGGTAAATACACACACACACTGATAATAGCAATGAGCTAGAGAGAGAGAGAGATAATGGGGGGGAAATATAATAGTTCCAGTCTTCCTTAGAGTTTCACAGTTTTCTTCAGTGTTTCACAAAGAGAAAACGGAAGCAGCCAGATGACGTCAGAAGCTGCGCAGAACGGCTCAAGCGGTTAGACCTGGTGTATATTGATCTTGGTTTGCCATAGGGATTTTACGGCTGTTAATTGGAGCTTAGATTAAAAATAACCCAGTGTATGACGCCTTCACACTGCGAGAGTGGCCACATTTCCCCCTACTGTTAACAAAGGACACTCACTTGATTGGTTCGAACTGGAAGGTCTCGTCATCCCAAACATATTTAATACTCTTGTTGGTGAATGCCCTTCTCTTCTCCGGACTTTTACTGCCTTTCGTTCTGATCTCCTCTGTGTACACGTCTTCCTCCCAAACCTGCTGATAAATATCCTGGAAGAAAAGGAAGAAATAAGAATCTGGGGGACGAAACGTTGCTCACTGATTTGAATGATGCAACATTTGAATTTTTCTTTACCCTTAACATTGTTTTTTTTATTGTTGTTGTTATATGATCAGCCTGAACATTTTAGATGATTATAACAGTTTAATCGAGAACAATATAATACAAAAGATAAGCATTAGTTCTGTGTGTCAATTTCTTCTTTGTCTTCAAACATTCAAACCTCGTTTGAATGCATATTATCACTTTCGTAGAAACATGAAAAAGAAATCTAGGTCGTGTTTGAAATTAACTAGATAACAACATTAGGGAGGTGAAATGAAATGTAGCGAAGCCCTAAAGCAACTCAAGGAATGTAGAAATGAACCCTTAACTCCACAGATTAACTATGGTAATCACCCAGTCTGGAGGCGACAAGAACAACTCATTCCCAAATAAGTGAATTTGTAGAACAGTGAAAGTAAGCAAAGTAAGCGCGTATATTCTTCTACGTATGTATTTATACCGTCACACGTACGCGAGTCAAGTTAGTTCGTTTGAGTAGAGGCGACTTAAGTTACAATTTTTTTTTGTTTTCGAATCTAGAAATGTCGTATAATCTTTGCGTCATATGTTAAGAAGCTGAATAACGAACCAAGAGAAGTTTAGAATACTGTAAGAGAAGTTTAGAATACTGTAAGCGAAGTCGTCTTCTAGCTTTTCAAAATCACAACATTTGACAAGACTCTTGAGAGTGTGACTGAGTTTAATTATATTGACCCAATTTTAATATGCATAAAACTCCTGGGGTCCTGCCTCTTTTTTCCATAACTGACATACTTGGCTTGAATTTCTTAATGGTTTTATCTTGGATCATTTAAGTTTCTAATATATTCCAAGAGTCGACGCATCTATATCAAAACATGATTCTTGACATCATTTTGACACTTGCTCTTTGTTGCTTTGTTTCCATGACCTGGTGACTCACATGTTTCAGATTAGGATATTTTTTATGTCAATCTTATTTATTGCTATTAATGACCCAAACACTACCAAGCCCATCTTTTTCTCTCTCTCACTCTCATTTTCTCTCTCTCTCTCTCTCTCTCTCTCTCTCTCTCTCTCTCTCTCTCTCTCTCTCTCTCTCTCTCTCTCTCTCTCTCTCTCTCTCTCTCTCATTCTCTCTCTCTCCTCTCTCTCTCTCTCTCTCTCTCTCTCTTCTCTCTCTCTCTCTCTCTCTCTCTCTCTCTCTCACTGTTTCGCTCTCATCTTCTCTCTCTCTCTCTCTCTCTCTCTCTCTCTCTCTCTCTCTCTCTCTCTCTCTCTCTCTCTCTCTCTCTCTCTCTCTCTCTCTCTCTCTCTCTCTCTCTCTCTCTCTCTCTCTCTCTCTCTCTCTCTCTCTCTCTCTCTCTCTCTCTCTCTCTCTCTCTCTCTCTCTCTCTCTCTCTCTCTTTCTTTCTTTCTCTCTCTCTCTCTCTCTCTCTCCTTCTCTCTCTCCCTCTCCTTCTCTCTTCCCCCCTCTCTCTCTCTCTCTCTCTCTCTCTCTCTCTCTCTCTCTCTCTCTCTCTCTCTCTCTCTCTCTCTCTCTCTCTCTCTCTCTCTCTCTCTCTCTCTCTCTCTCTCTTCTGTCTTTAGATCATCATCAATGGAAGACACACGCCAGGGAGCGCGTTGCCTCACCCACACGCCGGCGCCAGTCTCCATGGTCTCTCAGAGTAGGCTCGCATGCATCCACCCTCCCTTCCCACTCCAAACAACTCTCGACAAGTTCGATCAACCTGCGCAAGCCATGATTACCATGGACGTCCCCTTCATCTCCTCCATCAAAGGATGCCTCTTGTGAAGACAATCCTGAGACTAGGATCTACATCAGGGAAAACGTGTCACATGCCCAAATAGCCGGAGTTGACGTTCACCAATTATGCTGGTAACTGGCTTAGACCGAGTCTCATAGTCTCTGGTTTGATATGAAGTCATTCCAGCGATACCTCATTATTCTCCAAAGGCACTTAATAACAAAAACATCGAGATACCTCTTCAAGTCAGTATTCAATACCTCATGATTCTCCAAAGGCACTTAATACCAAAGACATCGAGATACCTCCTCAAGTCAGTATTCAATGTACAGTAAGACGAACACAATTAGGTTAGTCCTCCTGCATAAATAAAGGCAAAGCCATATACTCTGGTTGAGAGAGTTCTTAAGACCATGGACAATGCCACTTTTTCGAGGTACTTCATGACATGATTCACCATTGTTATGTACTACACTGCTAAGGTATGTAGAGCTTTCCAAGACCTTAATGTCCTCACCACATGGATGGGCAGACTGAACTGTGTCCAGCAGTAACTCCCCCAAACTCCTAGATCTTGGTCTTGGTCCAGGAGACCTGAAGTCCAAGCGGTCTCGCCTCCCTGTGCAATGACTCGAGGGCTACAACCAGGGCCTCCAAGGACTCCGGAAAAAGGACAGGATCATCAGCAAGTACAAGTTAAATGTATTTTAATGTATTTTAGTGATGGCATGCCCGATGCTTTTAATCTCTTCATACGTTTTACCTTCAAGACCAATTTGGTCGCTGCTCTTTGAATTATCTAAATCTTGTTTGATTTTCACTTTTTGTGAGGATCATACAGCTATTGCATACTTATATTTAGGGCGTATCAGACATCGTATGTTTTATTTTCTATATAATCTCATCCATGTAACGAGAAGCTAATTCTATATTCATCAGAAGTCTGTATTTTACTGACATGTTTATCAGGTGACACGTTATCCGTGAGTATTATTCCCAAATCTTCCTCTTCTTTTCCTCTTTTATCTGAATCATTTTCATCAAAGTAACTTATTGACAATCTATTAGCGGCATAATGTTTATCAAAATTCATCTTTCACTGTTGACTTCATGCATATATATTGTCAAGATTTTGTTGCAAAATTTTGCAATCCTATTTTTTTTCGTGATAATTGCATCATCTGTAAGCATATTAGTGTAGCGTGACGTACTTTATATCATGCCTTCTATATATATATATATATATAAAGAACATTACTGGTACCAGAAATGACCCTTGCGGAATTCTACTAGTCACCATAGTCTATCCTGACATCTCGTCCCTCTCTCGCGCACGCGCGCGCGTGTGTGGTAACCTGGTATTGTACTCTTTCATTCCGCCTAATCTCAAGCCTAGAGTAATTCCCAATTCATAACGACAGCACTTGCCATGTTCATTTGAACACCGACGGTAGAGCCAGAGACGAATGAGAGTAATAACCTCTTAAAGACAGGCATGTGGCATGCAATTCATCGACCCTGTATGCTGTCCAGTTGAACATATCTCAGTATAGTGATCTACCTCTTCTCAAAGGGTTATCACACTCGGCTACTACGGTCTTTACCAGCGCTGACCATTGAGAGTTCGAGTAAAAACGACTTAGGTTACAATATATATAGCAAAGCTGAATGATGAACTAAGTGATTGTGAACCTATACGAATGTTAGACATAATGTTGACATGTTCTTAGAGGTGTCTAGATTTCTGTAAGCGAAGTGATATTCTAGTTATACAAATGGGGGTTGGAGGTAGGATGTTGGAGGAAAAATTGCCCAGTGTGATAACCCCTTCATAGGACAATTTCAAGTCCCCGACAATAAGTTATATTACAACATGAATTACCGGAGGCTAGTTCCATTTCAAATTGGTCAGCCGATGTCCAAGCATCATAGAAAGTAGACAAGAACACCAAATATCAATAAGAAATACCCTAAACATCTTAACCACAATATTGTTCTTTTGATATAGGCATCGGACTTATTCACAGCATGAGAAAAGTAGATTATATTGCAGAGGTTGATTGAGGTTAGATTGGGTTTGCAAAAGATAATGATAAATAGGAATATGGGAACAAGACGATACTACAACAAATGGACAAAGCAGTCCAATGCAGTGTGTATAAACAGGTGAATCGGTTTGATTTCTTCTCACTTCAAGCACAACATTACAAAATGTGTGACAAAATATCATTCCTCCACCAGAAACGCACAAAGCAATTCATAGTACTGTAGTATGGAAAGTGTGCGTGTGCCTTCGTGCGCGCGCGTGTGTGTATTTACCTAGTTATATTTACCTAGTTGTATCTTACTGGAAAGGGAGCTATGCTCGTGGTGACCCGTCTCTGTATCTCGCAGTATCTAAATTGTTCATAAGTTCGTGTATGATTTTTGCACAAACTATCATTTCGTCCAGTTTGTTCTATACAGTTTGTTCGTACATCCACTACTCTGTGGGGGAAGCTGTTCTTTTTCAGGTCTCTTCTATAATTGTCCTTTTTGAGTTTCTTTCCATGTCCTTTTGAATTTCTCGTATCCCATTTTAGTAAGTTTTCTCTATCAAGAACTTCCGTACCTCTCATGATTCTATAGATGGTCAACAAGTCTCTTCTTTCTCTCCTTTGTTCCAGGGTCGGTAACTCTAGTTTTGACAGTCTCTCTTCGTATGATAGTTTTGAAAGTGTAGGGGCTATCTTCGTAGCTGCTCTTTGGATTCTTCCAATTTTCCTTATATTCTTTTTGGTACTGGGTGACCATAGTGTCGCTGCGTACTCCAGTCTTGGTCTTATCAGTGTGACTAGTATTTTCTTCACCATTTCTTCGTCCAAGTAAGTAAATGCCACTTTTATTGACCTCAGCAAGTTGTAGGTTTCTCCGACAATTTTGTTTATCTGTTTATCAGGGGACATGTCCTTTGTGATGATTACTCCCAGGCTTTTTTTCAAATCCCCTTTTCTTTAAAAAAAAATTCACCGATTTTATATTGTCCTGATATCCTGTTTTTACTTTTTCCAAATTCCATTATACTACATTTCTTGATGTTGAAGTCCACTTCCCACTTCTGACTCCATTCCCAAATTTTGTTCAGATCTCTCTGCAGCGACTCACAGTCTATTTCAGTGCTCACTTTTCTCAACAATTTTGCGTCATCAGCAAAGAAACTCGTGTAACTGTCCACGCCCTTGTCCATGTCATTCATATAAATAGCAAACATTATTGGAGTCAGTACCGATCCCTGTGGAACTCCACTAATCACCTCTTCCCAAGTAGAACCTTTACCTCTGAGCACTACTCTCGTTTTTTTTTTTTTTCATGCAAGAAGTGCTCCATCCATTCCAGTAGTTTACCTTGTACCCCTCATATGGTTTTCAGTTTTCCTAATAGTTTTCTGTGTGGCACTTTATCAAAAGATTTTTGTGGATATAGGAAAGCACAATCAGCTCATCCGTCCTTTTCCTGTATCATATCTAATAGTCTTGAGTAAAAGCAGATCAGATTTGTGGCACATGATCTTCCCTGTCTGAATCCAAACTGTCTCAGGTTTAGTATGTTGTTCTCTTCCAGATGTTTTGTCCATCTATTTTTGATAACTTTTTCACAAATTTTGGCTACAGTACTTGTAAGGGAAATCGTTCTGTAATTTGTTGGGTCT
>NC_134808.1:12839589-12844589 GCF_046742065.1 Oratosquilla oratoria | reverse complement strand
TCCGCTCTTTCATTATATATATATACAGGGTGTTCCAAAAAATTTGACGTCATTTTGCAGGCCAATAATTTTGGCAATTTTTGTTGAAACGACCTCAAATTTTCACAGCTTGCATAGAAACAGTTCAAGATCTTATGTTTAATGTTTGACATTTATCTCTTTTCAGGTTGAGAAATGCCGTTCACTTCAAAAGAAAAGTCATTTTGCGTGTTGGAATATGCTCAAACACAGTCACCCAAGACCGTGCAGCGTGCCTTCTTTGCAAAATTTGCCAAAAATGCACCAACTAGTAAACAAATTTGGACCTGGCACCAAAAATTTAAAGAGGAAGGCTGCTTATGCAGGGCTAAAGGATCTGGACGGCCATCAACATCGGAAGAGAAGGTCGAGAAAGTTCGTGAAACATTCCTGCGAAGTCCCCGGAAGTCTGTAAGAAGAGCAAGTGTGGAAACCCAGGTTCCTCGAACAACAGTTTGGCGCGTTCTGAGGAAACGATTGCAAATGAAACCCTACAGGCTGCAGCTCCTTCAGGCTTTAAAGGAAGATGACAAGCGAAAACGTAAAGAATTCTGCTATGATATGCTAGAGAAACTTGAAGAAGACGAGTTCGATGAGCGTCTAATTTTTAGTGATGAAGCCATGTTTCATATGAATGGCAAAGTCAATAAGCATAATGTTCGCATTTGGGGCGAAGAAAATCCCCATGCCACAATTGAGCACGAGAGGGACTCACCAAAAGTGAATGTGTTCTGCGCCATCTCCAAGAATCAAATTCAAGGACCGTTTTTCTTTGAAGGAAATGTGAACGGGGATGTTTATCTGCAAATGCTTCAGAACTGGCTATTTGATCAGCTCATTGAAAATGAACATGAAAGCTTCATTTTTCAACATGACGGGGCTCCACCTCACTGGAAGCTCACTGTACGGGCCTATCTCAATGAGAATCTGCCAGAGAGATGGATCGGGCGTGGTGGTGAGGAAGACAATTTGCTGCTGAAATGGCCACCACGATCACCTGACCTGACACCGTGTGATTTTTTCCTCTGGGGATATGTGAAAGGACTCGTCTATGTCCCCCCTCTTCCTGCTAACGTTGAAGAACTCAAGCAGAGAATCACTGCCACACTGGAGAATGTTACCAAAGACATGCTGCAGCGTGTTTGGCACGAGTTTGAGTACCGACTTGACGTGTGCAGAGTCACAGGCGGCGCTCATATTGAACATTTGTGAAACTTGTGAAATCGGTCATAGAATCTACAAATCTTTGTTTTTTTCTTTGAAATGTCAACTAATAAAACTTATGATGTTCAACATAAAGTTTGTGCAGTTTCATTGAGATGCACTGAGTAGTTTCCTAGATATTGGCATTTAAAATGACGTCAAATTTTTTGGGACACCCTGTATATATATATATATATATGTATATATATATATATATATATATATATATATGTGTGTATATATATATATATATATATATATATATATATGGAGGTGAGGTGGCAAAATGAAACGTTAAGGCTAGAGTATGGAGCTTTATTCAGAACCAGACGTTTCGACCTCTTGGGCCTTCCTCAGTGGACTGAATACAGAATAAGAACCAAAGTCCGTCAACAGCTTACATGGTGATCTGACGACCCTGCGTGACCTCACCCCGGTCACGTTGTCCCCCCACACTCGCCGACCGCCAGTTGTGCGGACGTTTGAGCACAGGACATAAACCCCTTACGAGAATTTGTGGTTTTCTCGGTGACAATGTGTGCCGCCTCCAAAGCTTTCCTTTTCTTTTTTCCCATTTTCCTATGTAGAACGTGGGCTTCCTTCCAGTTTGGCAAATGATTTTCTTCATCGATATGAACTACCAGGGCATTTGATGTTCTGTGATGTTTCACATCCCTCTTGTGTTCTTCTAATCTTCTGTCCATGCCGCGTCCTGTCTCACCGATATAAACTTTCTCACAACATGAACAAAGAATTCTGTAAACAACACTTTTATCTGAGTGAGAATGAGCTGCCAGTAGCCAAGAGAGACTTCATCGATTTGGTTTCTCTATGTGTCAACTTCGGCCCCGTCATGTTCAATGGCGTAGAATATTTCCAGCATAGTGGGTTAGCCATGGGGTCTCCCCTAAGCTCAGTGATGGTATGTTTATATTTAGAAGAATTAGAAAGTACCAGTTACATCAAACTCATGGGTAAAGATACACATTGGTGGCGATACGTCGATGACATTCTAGTAGTGGTACCCGAGTTCATCAATTTAAGACAGAAATTAACCCAATTAAATAACATAGAACAGAAAATACAATTTACATAAGAAGAAGAAATAAACGACGAAATTCCTTTTTTGGATACTATAATAAAGAAAACAGAAAACGGAATAAAATTCAAAGTATACAGAAAGCCAACAAACCGAGATTACATTCATTTTTATTCAGCTCACAGTACTAGAGTCAAATCAGGGATAATAATCGGATTCATGTTAAGAGCCCTAAGGATATGCAGCAAAGAATTTTTACAAGATGAGCTTAACCATATCTTTAAAACCTTCCAAGAATTAGCATATCCTTTGGGCTTTCTTATAAAATTAAAACACAAAGCCATCAAAATTATGAAAAGGAGCACAACAGCTACAGATAACAGCACCAGCAAGGACAAAATATTTATTTCAGTTCCTAACTCTAGATACGCACCACTAATTAGTAATTTTTTACAGAACACCAGAATTAATTTAGTAACATCAGCGGGGAAGAGAATTGGTGAGTTTACCAAAAATGCAGAAATTTTGCAAGAAAATAAAAGTGTTGTTTACAGAATTCCTTGTACAGGTTGTGAGAAAGTTTATATCGGTGAGACAGGACGCGGCATGGACAGAAGATTAGAAGAACACAAGAGGGATGTGAAACATCACAGAACATCAAATGCCCTGGTAGTTCATATCGATGAAGAAAATCATTTGCCAAACTGGAAGGAAGCCCACGTTCTACATAGGAAAATGGAAAAAAGAAAAGGAAAGCTTTGGAGGCGGCACACATTGCCACCGAGAAAACCACAACACCACAACACCGAGAAAACACAACTCCCCGCCCACGAGAGTCAGAGTAACAACCCGAAGCGCAGCGATGCCGAAATAATTTTGGCCCTGGGCAGGATTCGAACCAGGTACTGCGAGCAATCCCGTACTTCGCAGTCCAGTGATCTACCAACCGCGCCACCAAGTGAGTGTGTGTGTGTGTGTGTGTGTGTGTGTGTGTGTGTGTGTGTGTGTGTGTGTGTGTGTGTGTGTGTGTGTGTGTGTGTGTGTGTGTGTGTGTATTAAGTGTATAAATGCACAGGATATTTTCTCTTAAACAAGTATCATTAAATGTGATTGCTAGTTTAATTTTGTATCTCCTTGATGATGATATTCTCTTCGTGTCTGAAGGTGGCCTTATCCTCTTTTCTAAGGTTTAAGTTAGTTTCTCCGTAGGAAGTTGTCTGTGCTGCCAAGCCGCGATTTTAAATCTCTTTAACTCTTCTTCAGTGGCGTACGATTGAGTTGTGATTGTCTCAGTGGTAAATGTGAGAATAAACCTGTTTCGCCGACTGGTAAGGATATAAGGTTTCCCCATGTGACAAGCTCGTTCTAACGCTGATTGGTTAGCTCTGGGAGTCTCTCCTCGTCCTCGCAAAGGTTTCGACCTGGAGTTGAATTTCTGCTCATGATCGGGAAAGGTGGCTCAAATTAGGCTAGCATGCTACTTGCTTTTGGTACTTCGTTTGAGTAAGAACAACTTCGGTTGATATAATCTAGACTTCCGTAAGAACATCTTAACAAAGTGTCTAAAATTCGTCATTCAAGTTTCACTATATAACACAGAAGTAACTTGACATCTGGAAATTTGAAAAACAAAAGATATAACAAAAGTCGTTTCCACTCAAATAAAGTAGCAAAAGCAAGTAGCATGCTAACGAGAAATGACTAGTGTGCCGCCACCTTAACGCTAGCAAATCAGACGTATGGATATACAGATCCGGATATCTCTCATGAATAGAGCTTCTAAGATGGGGAGATGACGTCCATTCTGGCATATTATGATGTCTGTTTTTCGGGGGCTCCAGATACGTTTTGCTCGGTGCGATTATCGCTCAGCGATGATCGTTCATGGCTCAATGATGATCGTGAAAAGATTGTCTAGAGCACTAATTCTATGTATTTGAATATGGTTGTTTTTCTTCGAGCTGAAAAGTACGAGACTGATAATTTTAACCGAACCTACAACCAACGCGTTTACCCAAATATGATACCAGGTATGATGCGTGTCACCCGCCATTGACTGCGGTATGCTAATAATTATCGCACAGAGCAAAACCTCTACTCAATCTCGTTGTTGTCATGCCTACGTAATTTGAGAGGGCTCAATTTATATGATGCAAGTGAGTCTATAGACGACATATGACTATTGAGTTAACTCTGTCTTCACGGACTCGTAATAACGTGTGGCTGGTTTCCTTGCATCATAAGGTTAATTTCTTTTCATAATATATTGGTTTGACGTTTCTCTTTACAGTTTGTTTTAGTATTCTCTCTTCTACTTATGCTGGCCTCGTAGGCACGAGGTCAACACATCGAGCCACGTCCGGGCCTGTGAGCTTAGATTAAAGGTCAACTGAGGCTTTCAAAGAGGTGGTGAATATTTGCCAGATGTATGACTTAGTCACTTTTTTATCAAATAACGCAAGAATAAATCCTAATTATTACGCAATGTGATAAAAGGCCTATCAAAATATCGGTAGCAGACGAACTTTTTTGTCGCCGATCTTCGGCTGTTCTCGTAACGCTCTATCGGCTGTGACATCAATCTTGCTGTTTACATTCCGATGCATGCCATATGCGTGCAACTTGATCAGTAATCTATCACATTTCGTATGTTAGCAATGTTTTATCAAATATTTAGTTCGAAAATGGTTTATTATGTCGCCGCAAAATTGCAACAGTGATTCGACGAAACTTTCTGCTG
>NC_134808.1:12827089-12834589 GCF_046742065.1 Oratosquilla oratoria | reverse complement strand
GGCCACTTACTACCATGTCCTGGTTGATGTGGTGAAGGAGGTCGTTCGCGGTTTTTCCGATCCCCATCTTCCTCGATCAGTAAGGAGGTCCTTGGGAGCTCTGATGGTGGAGGAAAGGCACTGGGGTGGGGTGGGTGTACGGTGACGAGCACGATTGTTGTGTCGGGGCGTTTCACTCATAATCCCTGTACCTCAGACATATTAGCTTTATCTGCAATGCAAGAACGAGTAACACGTAAGCTAGCAGACCTTTAAGACAATCATATATTCATGAACTGATACATGGGAGTTGTACGTTGTATTGGAGGCAATTTGTTTACGTTTTGGCAAATAGGCCTGCACGCGCCCTCATGCATACATACACGTAACTAACATACACAAGGCAAAGATATCTAAGAAAACGAAGAACAAATATTCGTACTCAGTTCTGCAACTGGATTTCGATAGGTTTGAATGGCGTATGGAATTCAATGTAGCAAGACAGAAAATAATGAAGGAATGCCAACGCAAAGCAAAGGGAATCTAACGTGTAGAAAAAAAGGAGGAAAAAGATAAAGCGATAGATCCAAGGACAATAGTGTTTGGGTCCGAGAACAAGTACAGTACATTAGTACAACACCTTCAGTACTTCTATGTGGGATAAGAAAAACAATCATCTTGTACTTCAGCAAAAAGTACTTGAAAAAATAAGTATTTTCGTGTACTTTTCATGTGTGGCACAATCATCTAAGATACGAAATTCTGAATTACTTTAAATTCATTATCATAGTTCATACCATATTTCATATATAGTATTGCTTTCTCGCCGTTACAAAGAGATGTTTCAAGGTCTTTGATGATGATGGTGATGATGATGATGATGATGATGATGATGATGATGATGATGATGATGATGATGATGATGATGATGATGATGATGATGATGATGATGATGATGATGATGGTGATGGTGGTGGTGGTGGTGGTGGTGGTGGTGGTGGTGGTGGTGGTGGTGGTGGTGGTGGTGGTAATTACAAAGGGATTAAAAAGGCGGAGCATGCCGACAGGAGACCTTTTTGTCCATAACTAGGTCGGATGCGGAAAAAATGTAATAATGATAAATACATTAAAGAAAAATAAAGAAAAATTATAATAATATAAATGATAATAAACAAAATAAATAAATGCATAGGTATAATTAAATGATAAACAAACAGATAAATAGTAAATAACAGTAAATTGACTGATAACTAATAATGAATAAAAATCAAGCAAGTAATAATAAACAAACAAACAATAGCAATCAAACAAACAAATAATATAAAATAAATGGCAGTCATTACAGCATCTTCCTTAGATGTTTATCTAAATGAATCTTAAATCTTTGAACAAAACTACATTGAACTTTTCAAGACCGGTCAAGGGTCACCGTGTGACTCAAAGACCAACGAAGTAAGAAAACACAGTGGGCGAGACAGAAGAACAGGTTTGGTATACGAGGGGTGATCAAAAAGTAATGACAGTGATACCATATATTTTCACGGTACAGAGGTAAATCCAAATAGTGGCCTACATTCCTTCAAAGTACTCCCCTCCTGCCTCTATGCAACGTTCCATCCTCTTTCGCCATTTCATGAAGCACTCACGGTACTCAGAAGCCGATATACCTCGTAGCTCTGAATTGACTGCTCGCGCCAGATCTTGGATGCGATGAAACAGCTTCCCTGCGATCGCACCCTTGATCTTTGGAAACAACCAAAAATCACAGGGAGCAAGGTCAGGCGAGTAGGGTGGGTGGGGGAGAAGTGTGATCCCCTGCTGCTCCAGGAACTGAACAGTGAGGCGAGCTTTGTGGGGGGCAGCATTGTCATGGTGCAGCAAAAGGCGCGATCGGCGACGGGTTGGTGCAGTCTTGGCCTGATATTCCAGGACTCGAGGAAGGACGTGATTAGTGTAGTACTGGGCTGTGATAGTACACTGTTGAGGCATTACATCCACACACATTAGTCCTTGTGAATTGAAGAAGATGGTGAAAAGGCGCTTCCTGCTGCGAAATCCTTCCTTCAGAATCTGAGGTCGAGGTTCTTCATCACTCAACCACACCATGTTAGACTGCTCGTCTCTGGTGGTGAAGAAAGAAATCCAACACTCATCTCCGGTAGCTACATCTGAGAACCGTTTCGGACCATTTGGCTCGAATTCAGCCAGCCATAGACGACAAATCCGCACCCGTTCGCTCTTCTGCTCTTCCGTAAGCAAATGAGGTATCCATCGAGCACACTTCTTCCTCAGCCCTAAGTGTTCATGCACGATGTCATGTGCGCTCCCATAACTGACACCGAACTCCATGGATAAGAATCGAAGAGTAATAGTTGGATCTTCGTCAATGATGGCCCGCGCACGGACCGTCGTTGCTTCTGTCACGGATGTCCTAGGGCGGCCAGGACGATGATCATCTTCTAGCTGCAATTTTCCGGCTACGAAAGCTCGAATCCAGCGGGAAACAGTTTCCAGTGATGGAGTAGACTCGGGAAAAACTTGCAACGATTCCTCTCTGATCTCCGTTGCTTTTTTCCCGAGTTTCCACCTTGTGAAGGTGTAGAATCTGCAGCCTTCTTTCGAAAAATTCATGTTTCCGGTTAGAGAGGCAAACCAACAATGACGCAATCGCACAGCGCAACCATAAAATGTAAGCTAGACAAACAGCGACAAGATCAAACATGTAACAACAGGCAACACTTGCTGCCCCTTGCTCCCCGCCCCCCCAACACTTATAGTCTCTCAGCTACGAGTCCGACTGTCATTACTTTCTGATCACCCCTAGTACATAATTGATTTTTATTTGTATGAAATTTTGTTAAAGATTCCATCTTGTATAGGATAATGATTTTAGATCACAGGTTTAGAGGCAAGGCGTTTGTAGATGTTTAAAGTTAAGAATCAAAGTGAAGCAATGGCAAGGATCAGACCCAGAAATCGAGTCTGTACGACAACTGGGAGGAGAGTATTACCTAAGTTCCTTACAACAACGTCGTTTACAGAAGTGCATGATGGCCGACTTTAAGATGGAAAAAAGGAATTCGTGGTACTCGGCCCATTGATTTACACGAGATAGTTCTTTGTAAAGGAAATCATTCGTAGGATGGGTTTCAACGTAAATAGAACTAGAACATCGATGTATGAGCTAGCGATAATTTCAAAGGAAACTATTTTGTTATTTTGTTGATTACTATAATAAAAAGAATGATGCTGAGGACATTTTCTTTGAGGACTCCATCTTGTTGAATATGTGGAGAAAATAGAGCTTTGGAGAACCTAGGCGTACTCAAAAAGTTTGATGGGATTGGAATTGGGATGTGAAGATGGTCAAAACTTCACAATGACATAGAAGCTAGCTTTGGATCCACCGTTTTCAGTCCATGTAATATGATTTTTCCAAGTCAAAAATACATAGGCATATTGAATGTTTATCAAAATAAACATATGAGGACGGAGCCTTTATTAGTACGACATTTAACTTACTACTTTAGGGTCTATAAGTGGCGCCCCTACGGACCATAGCCACACATCATTTTGTCTGTGATAGAGGAAGATTCTGTTCATAGAGAAATTATGACACTTTGATCATGCTGCGACTGTCCCTCCGTTATGCTGTCCCCCAATCCCTTGTACCATTTCTCTGAATATTCATTTCCTTTTTTCGCCTACACTGTGGTGGGGGGAAAAGACTGCTGCCAGCAAGTATTCCCACGAGACGACAAAAATGGGACAGGGATAAAACTAGGAATCCTGCTACCTGGAGCCCAACAGGGGACATTCCTAAAAATAATAGAGGCATAAAAAGGTCTATGAGTTTTCCAATCAATACCCTAAGGTTTGGGTCTTTTAATGTGCGTGGATGTGGTACAGATGAGAGTAAATGGGAAGAGATAGGGAGTATGTTTGTGAGAAGAAAGATGGATGTGTTGGCATTTAGTGAAACTAAGTTGAAAGGGAGAGGAGAGTGTGAGTTTGGGAGTGTAGTTGGGAGGTTTTCAGGAGTGGAGAGAGGACGAAGAAGAGATGGGGTGGCTATAGGTAAAAATAGGTAAGCGTATAGTGGAGTGGATGAAGGTTAATGTGGATGAAGGTGAAGCTGGGAAAGGAGATGTGGGTCTTTGCAAGTGCATATAGGCCTGGTAGTGAGAAGGGCCTAGAGGAAAGGGAGGGTTTTTGGATAGATTTGAATGAGTGCATAGAGAGATTAGGGAGAAATGTCAATGTAGTTATGTTGAGAGACCTAAATGCTAGGTTAGGAAATAAACCAATAGACGGAGTGATTGGAAAGTATGGAATTCCAGGAAAAATCTTAGTGGAGAGTTGATGGTGGAGATGTGTCTAGAAAGAGAGCCGATGATAGCAAATACAGTGTTTAGGAAGAAATTCAAGCATAAGTACATATGGGAGAGGGTGGTGGCTGGAAGGGTGGCAGATAGAGCGTTAATGGAGTATATAGTGGTAACCAAGAGTATAGTAGGAAGAGTTAAGGATGTACATGTTCTAAGGGGAGAGAGTGGGGAATATCAGATCATTTTTTGATGGAAGGTAAGTTGAGAGTGGAGAATAGGTGGAGAAAGAGGAAAAGAGCAGAAGGTAGGGAGGTCCTTAGAGTGAACTGCTTAAATGAGAAAGAAAAGGAGAAGGAGTACAAGAAGATGCTGAGAGAGGAGTGGGAGGGAGTGAAGGATAGAGTAGAACTAGGAGTGGAGGAGGAATGGGGATGGTTCAAGGAGGGGTCATTAGGTGTGCAAAGAAACAAATAGATTGAGAGAAGCGAGTAAATTCCTTGGAGGAAATAGAAGAAAGGGTAGTGAGTGGTGGGACGAGGAAACAAAAAAGGTTATAGAAGAGAAGAAGCAGGCTTTCATAGATTGATTACAAATTAGGATGAGGGAATCGTATGAGAGGTACAAAATAAAGAGAAGAGATATGAGGTATATGATAAAGGAAGCAAAAAGGAGAGCAGACGCGAAATGGGATAAGAGTATGACAGAAAACTTTGAAAGTAATAAAAAAAAATGGAAATCAATTAAAAGAGGAAGAAGAGGGGAATCAAGTGAAGAAGAAAAGGTAAAAGATCCTGATAGAGAGGTGATAATGGAAGAGAAGGCAGTGAGAGAAAGGTGGGCAGAGTATTTTAGAGAGTTGCTAAATGTGAAGGAAGATAGGAAGGGAAAGGTAATTGCAGTGGGAAGCGCTAAGAAAATGAGAGTGATGAGTGAGTAAAATGGAGGAGAAATAAGGAAAGATGAAGTGAAAGCAGCTGTCAAGATGATGAAAGCAGGTAAGGCACCTGGGTTGGATGGATACCATGCAGAATGTCTGAAGAAAGGAGGTACACTGATGGTGGAGTGTCTGTTGAGGTTATTTAATGTTTGTTTAAGAGAGGGTAGAGTGCCGAAGAACTGGAGGAGTGCTTGTATAGTTCCACTTTACAAGGGAAAGGGGGACAAGTGTGAGTGTAGCAGTTTCAGAGGGATCAGTTTGTTAAGTGTAGTTGGGAAGGCTTATGGGAGGGTCTTGATTGAGAGGATTAGGAAAGGAACAGAGGGAGTAATTGGTGAGGAACAGTGTGGGTTTAGGACAGGTAGGGGTTGTGCAGATCAGATTTTTGTGGTAAGACAGATATGTGAGAAAGCTATAGGAAAAGGTAAATGTGTTTTTTTGGCTTTTATGGATCTGGAAAAGGCTTCTGACAGGGTAGACAGGAAGGCACTGTGGGAGGTACTGCAGATATATGGGATAGGAAGAAAGCTGTTAAGAGCAGTCAGGAGTTTTTATGAGAGTAGTAGAGCTTGTGTTAGGATTAGAAATGGAGAGAGTGAATGGTTTGAGGTAAAGGGGGGACTTCGTCAGGGACGTGTTATGTCGCCCTGGCTGTTCAATCTTTACATGGATGGGGTGGTGCAAGAGGTGAATGCTAGGGTGGTGGGTCAGAGATTGGAGATGGTTAAAGAAAATGGAGAAAAGTGGGAAATAAGCCAGTTGTTGTTTGCTAACGACAAAGCGCTTGTAGCAGGATCAGAGGAGGGATTGAGGAAGTTAGTGACAGAGTTTGAGAAGGTGTGTGAAAGAAGGAAGCTGAAGATAAATGTGGGTAAAAGTAAGGTGATGAGATGTACAAGGGGAGAGAGTGGCAGCGGGCTGGAAGTGAGTAATAAGGGAGAGAGACTGGAGGAAGTGGATAGTTTCAGATACTTGGGTGCGACTGTGGAGGAAAAGGGAGGAGTGGAGGTGGAGGTAGAATGTAGATTGAGAGAAGCGAGTAAATGCCTTGGTAGATTAAAAAGTGTAATGAATAATAGAAATTTGGGAATGGATGCTAAGATGAGATTGTATGAAAGAATGATTGTGCCGACAGCACTGTACGGTGCAGAAACATGGAACATAAGAGAGGA
The DNA here is from genome assembly GCF_046742065.1 of Oratosquilla oratoria. NCBI lineage: Eukaryota > Metazoa > Arthropoda > Malacostraca > Stomatopoda > Squillidae > Oratosquilla > Oratosquilla oratoria. The sequence continues at coordinate 12,828,173 of NC_134808.1, read as the reverse complement.
AGAGAGAAGAGGTTTGAATGTGTTTGAGATGAAATGCCCGAGTAGCATAATAGGGGTTACTAGGTTGGATAGAATGAGAAATAAAGAGGTGAGGAGGAGAACAGGGGTGGAAAGGGAGCTGGGAGATAGGGTTGATGAAAGAGTATTAGGATGGTTTGGACACATGGAAAGAATGAGTGAATAAATATTAGTAAAAGAAGTGTGGAAGGCAGAGGTGGAAGGAGTGAACATGAGAGGCCGTCATGAGGGGCCGTCCTAGGATGAGATGAATGGATGGGGTAAAAGGGGTATTGAGAAAGAGAGGAATGTCTATTGAGGAAGGACGGGAGAGGACAGAAGATAGAGGTGAATGGAGAAGGGTTGTGTATGGATGATGCTGTAATGCATGAGGGGGAATGGGTGGGGGATGGGGGGTGAGGAAGTATGTATGAGAAATAATTTGACGCAGGCCGAAGGGATTTCTCCCCGTCTTCTCCTTTTCTGCATGAGGGGACAGAGTGGGGGGGTCGCCGAATTGATGAAGTGGCCTTGCTGTGGATGTGCTGTGTCTTGTAACACTGCTTCAGACCCAGGGCAATGGACAAGATGCAGGGATGACCAGTCATCCAGGAGGTGCTAAGATAAGAGGGAGGGAGGAGGGTAGAGGGGAGTGGAGTACATAAGAACATAAGAACATAAGAAATAAAGGAGACTGCAAAAGACCATAAGGCCTACACTAGGCAGCTCCGTATCCATCACCACCTGTCATCCCCATCCATAAAGTTGTCTAATCGTTTTTTAAAACAACTGATAGTATCAGCGCTTACTACGTGGTTACCAAGTTTATTCCACTCATCGACCACCCTATTTGGTGGTAGGGGATGGAATGGATGGAAATGATTTCTATGCCTTTGTCTTTTGGCTACCTTCTGTGTAAGGAGGAAAAAGCCTCCTTTGCTTTACCAAGTACTTATAGAGCGAAACATAGTGCTAATAAATGTTAGTCACTGCCATACGAATTGTTGTTTCTGTTTGCACCAGGATAGCTTTGGTACTGCGACCTGCACGGAAGCCTGTTTGGAGGGTTGATAAGAAAGACTGTAAC
>NC_134808.1:12819589-12822089 GCF_046742065.1 Oratosquilla oratoria | reverse complement strand
GAAAGAAATATGCGATGACGACAATGAAATCACATTTGCTTATGCAGATGATATAGCAGTTATCACTGACAATGAACAACAACTACAGAATGCAATGAACAGATGGGAAAATACGCTGAGAACAAGGGAAATGAAAATAAATGTAAGCAAAACTGAAGTTATGTATGTTGGTAGAAGAAATGTGGAAGTGGACGTGGAGGTGGGGAGTGAGAGATTAAAGCAGGTAAACAACTTTAAGTATCTTGGAATTTGTTTTGAAAAAGAAAATAGACAGGACATAGAACTAAACAATAGAATATGTAAATACAATTCAAATATAAGCATGCTATATCCACTACTGAAAGACAAAAATATCCCCAGAAAATGTAAAACAACAATATACAACACCATATTTAGACCTATACTGACTTATGGATCAGAAGCCTGGACATTGACAAGCAGAACAAGATCAAAGATACAGGCTGCAGAGATGAGGGTGCTGAGAATGATTAAAGGAGTGACTAGGAGAGACAGGTTGATGAATGATGATATAAGAAGAGAGCTACGAGTTGTATCAATTTTGGAGATGGTGGAGAGAAGCAAGCTAAGATGGTATGGACATGTGCAAAGAATGAACGAGAACCAGTTACCGAGAAAATATCTGGAATATAGACCTCAAGGAAGAAGACCTGTGGGAAGACCAAGGAAGAGATGGGTTGAAGGAGTTGGGGAAGCACTGGCGGCGAGGGGAAGAAGCCTGACTGAAATTGAGAGAGAAGAGACCTTTGCGAACCGACAAGAATGGAGGAAAATCGTTCATCGGGACTCAGTGGCTGACAGGCACTAGCCTACCAGGCGTCTGGTGAGAAGGTGGAAAGATAAATAAATAGAAACTGATTCTTATCTTAACATAAATGCACCGACAAGGAATAAAGGAGTTATGTCTGCAATACTCAGCCTGTTATTCAGGAATTGTGTAACAGGGCTCGGTTTTGGGTCCCTTATTGTTTATTATGTATACAAACGTCTTGGACAATGTGATTAGTAGTGTTGTGAGAAAGTTTGTGGCAACACTTATTTAAGATGCCAAATTAGGTCAGGAGATAACGCCGAGATACTACAGGAAGATCTTAAATTGTTCACATGGTCGGTCAAATGGCAAATGGACTACAATATTTCAAAGTGCAGTGTGTTAAATGTAGGTTTACACAATCACACAGCAAAATTAATTTTCACAGCCGAGTAAATTCGAAGCTCTAAGAAATGACGATGACACCGTCAAAGGTATGAATTTGAATTTAGTGAATATCATTCATTTTAAGGAATCGGCAGAGAAAATGTAAAGTTAAAAAATATCAAACACCCCAAAGCTACTAATGACCTAAGTAAAATAAGACGGACTACCCAAATTGAAAGTAGGAGAGACGAAACAGACCTATAAAAAAAAAACTTATCAACAAAAAGCAGAGATCAGGGAAAAGAAAGAGAAATATTGATGAAAAAAGAAAACCATTCGGAAAGGTAATAATATCAAAGGAGCCGACTGCAGACTAGCTTTGGGGAGGTAGCAAATTATGTCTTTAAAAGATAGAAATAGAAAGATAAATGGAGAAACATAATGGTAAAAAGAATAGAATTTTACCAAGAGCTTTGATCGTCAAAGAACGTAGTTGAATCATTAAATTCATCTGTAGACGTTAGTAGTGTATCAGAAATTACAAAAGAAGAAGTAGCATTTACTCTAATAAGTATGGAACGAGGAAAAGCATCTGGGGAAGGTAGTATATCGTCATATCGATAGATCTTCTGTAAGACGCAGGGAAAGAAGTTCATTGTAAATCAACTCAGTTATACAACCAGTGTTTACGTCAAGAAAACGTTCCTGAATCATTTTGCAATACTACAGTGATTTTACCTCATGAAAAGGAGACCAGAAATACCTTAGTAATTAAGGACCTAATAGCTTGTTATCAAATGTATATAAAGTAGTCTCCGAGATCCATGCAAATAGACTGTAGAGGTGATAAGAGGTATTGGGAGTTTTGTCGAAGTGTTGTGGAAATAGTGGGGAATTGTTACAAAGGATTACAAAGGCGGAGCATGCCGACAGAAGACCTTTTGGTCCATATTTAGGTCGGATGCGAAAAAAATCATAATAATAAATTAATAAATAAAAACTATAATAATGTCAATAACAAATAAAATACATAGATAAATGCAGAGGTACAGTTAGATAATAAACAAACAGGTAAATAGTACATAATAATGAATTTATATATAACTAATAATAAATTAAAATCAAAACAGACAAATGATAACAAAACAAAAACAAATAATATGAAATAAATTGTAATCATTACAGCATCTTACTTAGGTGTTTATCTAAATGATTTTTAAAGCTTCGAATTGAACTACATTGCACTACCTGTGCAGGAAGTTTATTCCATTCATTAACTACACGGTTGGCGAAGTTGTTTCTACCTACTTCCAAATTGAATCTATTTCCGGACAGTTTGAAACC
>NC_134808.1:12804589-12814589 GCF_046742065.1 Oratosquilla oratoria | reverse complement strand
TTTCCTCAGTGTATTGAACTCCTTCTTGTCTTAATTTCTCCAAGTCTTGTTTGTTTTTCAGTTTATTGTTTACAAATCTGTAGAATAGATTTGGTTGATCTTTATACTTTTCTATGATATCTTTTTCATATTTTCTCTTTTCCTCTCTGCACGTTTGTACATATTCATTTCTATAACAGGTATATATTTTCCATTTTTCAGGTTTTCTGTCTTTTTTCCATCTGGTCCAGGCTTTGTCTCTTTTGTCTTTTAACTCCCTACAACTTTTGTTGTACCAGCATTTTACATGTTCTTTTTCTTGTTTTTGTCTTGGGACATACTTTTCCACTCCTTTTTTGTAAATTTTTGTCAAAATATTCCATTTCTCTTCTACTGTTGTTTCTTATTTGTATATTTCTTCCCAGTTTTCCTTTTGAAAGAATTCTCTTATTTTATCAAAGTTTGTTTTTTCATACATCATTCTTCCTTTTCTATATTGTTCATTTCTTTTCATATATTTTTCTTCATTAAGTTCCAGTTCAATCAATATGTGGTCACTTTGTGTGTGTGTGTGTGTATGTGTGTGTGTGTGTGTGTGTGTGTGTGTGTGTGTGTGTGTGTGTGTGTGTGTGTGTGTGTGTGTGTGTGTGTGTGTGTGTGTGTGTGTGTGTGTGTGTGTGTGTGTTTACCTAGTTGTATTTTACGGGAAGGGGAGCTATGCTCGTGGTGTACCGTCTTCATATCTCATTTTATCTAAACTGTTTTTAAATTCATGTATTGTTTTTGCACACACCACTTTCTCATCTAACTTGTTCCAAATGTCTATTACTCTATTCTTTTTCAGATCTCTTCCATAGCTGTCTTTCTTGATTTTCTTTCCGTGTCCTCTTGTATTTCTATCATGAATCACAATGGCAAAAGCCGACAAGACTGTGAGAATAAACACCTTGTGAGATCGAAACCTTTATTGGTACTACGTTTCGCTTGTTACAGCTTTTTCAAGTACAGACATGACACACACTCTGAGCACATATAAGCCAACAGGGAAGGAACTGGGAGAGGTTATCAGAGAGGGGTGGGTGGCGAAATGTCCTCCTTTGTCTCCACCAAGTCCCACCCGTCCCCCTCCTCCCCCCCTACCACCCACCCCTCCCTGATAACCTCTCCCAGTTCCTTCCCTGTTGGCTTATATGTGTTCAGAGTGTGTGTCATGTCTGTACTTGAAAAAGCTGTAACAAGCGAAACGTAGTACCAATAAAGGTTTCGATCTCACAAGGTGTTTATTTCTATCATCCCATTTTATTAGATCCTCTCTATCAAGAGTTTCCATGCCTTTCATGATTTTATAAATAGTTATCAAATCTCCTCTCTCTCTTCTTTGCTCTAATGTCTGTAGCTCAAGTTTTGCTAGTCTCTCTTCATATGATAGTTTTGAGTGTTGGTGCCAACTTTGTAATTGCTCTCTGTATTCTTTCAAGTTTTGTTATACATTTTTTTGTACTTGGTGACCACATCGTTGCTGCATAATTCAATCTTGGTCTTATCAAAGTGATTAGTATTTACTTCACCATTTCTTCATCCAGGTATGTAAATGCCACTTTGATTGTTCTTATTGAATTATAGATTTCTCCAAAAAATCTCGTTTATATGTTTCTCAGGTGACATATTATTTTGGAAGAAGCAAAAAAAGAATAGTGGGATCATATAGATTGGGAGGGGAGGAAATTGAAAAAGTAGAAAATGAGAAGAACCTGGGAGTAATTATTATGAATAATATGTCACCTGAGAAACATATAAAAAAATTGGAGAAACTTAATAAGGACAATGAAAGTGGCATTTACATACCTGGACGAAGAAATGGTGAAGAAAATAATGGTCACTTTGATAAGACCAAGATTGGAGTATGCAGCGACGACGTAGTCACTAAGTACAAAAAAATGTATAACAAAAATTGAAAGAATACAGAGAGCAATAACGAAATTGGCACCAGCACTCTCAGAACTATCATATGAAAAGAGACTAGCAAAACTTGAGCCACAGACATCAGAGCAAAGAAGAGAGAGAGGAGACTTAGTAACTATTTATAGAATCATGAAAGGCATAGAAACTATTGATAGAGAGGATCTGATAAAATAGGATAGTAGAGATACAAGAGGGCACGGAAAGAAAATCAAGAAAGACAGTTATAGAAGAGACCTGAAAAAGAACAGCTTTCCCCACAGGGTAATAGACGTTTGGAGCAAGTTATATGAGAATGTGGCGTGTGCAAAAATGATACACGAATTTAAAAGCAGTCTGGATAAAACGAGATATGAAGACGGGACACCACGAGCATAGCTCCATTTCCCGTAAGATACAACTAGGTAAATAACTAGGTAACTATACGTATCTCATGGCGCTGTGGTTAGAGTTCTCGCCTGCCACTACGGCGATCCGGGTACGACTCCCTTCCAGGGCTGAAATAAATTCAGTATTCTAACTCTCGTGGGCGGGGAGTTGGTTGTGAGTGTGCGTGTAAGGTGCGTCATTGTATGTTCTGTAATCATATTAAGTAGTACATTTCCCCATAGGTCGTCTCCACCCTTTACTGTCATCTCTTCCCAGCAGATTTCTTTACAATTAAACTCACCCATTATAACTATTCTTCCTCCATCTTCCATTATCATATTTAGTGTTATCCTTGTGTCTTCTAACATATTTTTGCGTTCTCTCTCTTACCACGAAGCCTTTTTAGGAGGCACATAATTTACCACAAACTTCCTGCTCTCCCCATCCCTGTCCTCCATTTCCATCATAATCATGTCTACTCTATTCTTTCCATATGTGACATTCCTCACATTTATATCATTTTTAGTCAGGAACATAACTCCACCCCCTTGTTTTACCTCTCTGTTTCTAATCCAATAATTATATGCACCATGTCCTATACTGTTAGGTGGTAGTGGACCTTTCGATTTTGTCTCTATAATTCCCATTATGTCCGGTTCTTTTTCCTTCAGGTAATCATACAGTTCGTTCAAGCCTGTTATTAAGCCATCTATATCTGTGTAAGACACTTTTAATTTTCTGCTACTTCCATCGTGTTTTCTGTTTCCCTTCCGTTTTTTCTCTGCTATGAACCATTTCCTCACTTTCATATCCACTACCATTTCCTCACTCTCATATCCACTATTACTTAATCTATTGTATGCTTCAGGCCTACCTCCCTCGAGCCCTTCCTTCACGGTGGGAACGTGGAGTTGGTTTACAAATTTATAGTGTCAGCCTCGACTCAGGGAAAAATATTCATCTGAGGAAGCTCAAAGCGAATCTTGGCACAAATGAAGCGTTTTTAGCTTTCTAAGGGGACTTTACAAGTCAAGGTTATCAACTAAATAGAAAGGATAAGTTTCTCCAAAGTTTTGCTTGAAATAAAATGTCAATCAACAAATATTACTTAAATCAACTCTTAATATTTTAGTTCATATGATAAAACATGGCACCTATTCTAAAACATCGATTGTTTTATTAGAGTTATGTAAAATTGTGCCAGACCCAAATAATATGCACAATCTATCTTTTGCAGACCAAGTTGCTTTGAATGCTATATAGATGTATATCTATCTATACCTGGTACAACCCCTTTACCAGGAAAAAAATTAAATAGTCTAAAAAATTTATTCTCGACTTCTTTGGATTTCAAGTTCAACAATACACATAATTATTTCTTTTCCTGAATGGTGGATACTATCAATCTTATCACTATTTACTAGACGAAGAAACTTCTTTACGCCGGCGGTACAGTAGGCATTTCTCGCTAGCATGCTACTTGCTTTTGCTATTTCGCTTGAGTGGAAACGACTTCGATTACGAAATGTCAAATTATATTTACGCCATATAGTGAGAAGCTAAATGAAGAATTAAAAAAGTTACATCTATACGAATTTAACATACATTATTGAGATGTTCTTAAGGAAGTCTACAGTTGAATATTGTTACCAAAGTCGTTTTTACTAAAACAAAGTAACAAAAGCAAGTAGCACACTAGCCTATTATCCCGCTACCTTTAGTTTGCTTGCGAGTATCAAGGCAGAGGCTTTTCATCTTACATTTGCCTAATGTAAATGGGGAGACTTAGTATAGGAATCCGATTTTTTTCATGGAAAGTGCAGGACTTATGAATTTGTTTCGATTTCCTGGTTCTTGTATGGTTCGGAGTATTACGTGAGGAGCAGGAAGTATCTTTTGAGTGACCTCCGAGACACCACACACACACACACACACACACACACACACACACACACACACACACACACACACACACACACACACACACACACACACACACACACACACACACACACACACACACACACACACACACACACACACACACACACACACACACACACACACACACACACACACATGACTCGTTGGCGCGGTTGGTAGAGTCCCCAACTGTCACTACGGCGGTCCGGGTTCGAATCCTGCCCAGGGCTGAAATAATTTTATTATCGCTGCGCTTCGGGTCGTTACTCCAACTCTCGTGGTCGGGTAGTTGTGTGTGTGTGTGTGCGTTTAAGGTCACAGCATTATCCATAGATCGGTCATATGAGCTCTGAGCTCTCTTCCGATGGGGAAATAGCTATCGATCACGAGTCCAGCACGTGATCCAAAGACCAAGACCAAGGTGAATTCACAACCTCGTGGCACAGTGCTTAGAGTTCTCGCCTGCCACTACGGCGGTCCGGGATTGAATCCCGCCTAGACCTGAATTAATTTCAGTATAGCTTCGCTGCAGGTTGTTACTCCAACTCTCGTGGGCGGGGAGTTGCGGGTGTGTGTGCATGTAAGGTCACAGTATTATTCATAGATCGGTCATACGAACTCTGAGCTATCATTCGGGAGGTTAATAACTGTTCGATCACGAGTCCGACACGTGATCTAAGACCGTGGAATCACACACATACACACACACACACACACACACACACACACACACACACACACACACACACACACACACACACACACGTACGTCGGATACACTGCAAAGATTGGAACTCCGGAAAATAAGTGCAATTTTCGTGGATCTCAACGACGAGGGAGTACCTTGTTGTATTAGTAGGGAAGGGGGAAAGCTCGTGGTGTAGTGGGAAGATGAAGAAATGGGAGAATGAGAGGGATTATTGAGGAAAATGGAAGGAAGTGAGGAAGGGGACGAACGGGCCCAGGATCTTAGGAGAGGTGTAAACAAAGGAGGGGCAGAATACACAGACGAGGAACAACAACAAGGAAGCAGAGGTTTCGAGAGCAGAAATATAGATAATAGCAGCTCAATGGAAAGAGAAGATAACTGCTTTTGTGGATTTAATGAGGGAGGAGGTGACAACCTCCCCCGACTAGTAAATCTAGAGGGAAAACTAAAAAAAGAAAAGAAAAAAAACGAAGAATGGGAGGTTAGGTTTGACCAATTAATTATCACAGGCTACCCAAAGAGTTGATAAACTGGAAGAACTAAAGAAGGCAAATCAAAACCTAACTAAAGAAATAGAAGAATTAAAATGACAATTAAAAAAAGTAAAAGATGAGAATGACGAATTAAAGAACAATAATAAAGAAAATAAAGTTCATAGCAAAAGAAGCACAGGATTAGAGAAAAGTCCAACAGAACAACAAAGTTGTATTTAGAGATATAGTGACGCAACACGTGAAAGAATAAACTAAGGACACGGTTATTAAAGTGATGAGAGAAAAGGAGAATATAGTAAGAGACTTAGCGGACAAAAATATATATATAATTATATTAGGGATGGAACAGAAGTATAATTCAAATACGACCACAAGAGTAAAAGAGGAAAAGGAACAGATAAACAAGATATTAGAAGTAGTTCAAGAGGATGGACAAGAAACAGGGAAATAAATTGAAGAAATATGTAGAATAGGGAAATACAATACAGATAAGACTAGACCCATTAAGATCAAATTCAGGTCACAAACGACAGCAGAGAATATCTTAGCAAAACAGGTAAACTAGCTGCCAGTGAACAATATAAACAGGTATAGATAAAAAGAGAAATAAATAAAGAGGAAAGAGAGGATGAGAAAGCAAAAAAGACTAGAAGCTAAGGGGAAAAAAACGACAAAAGAACAGAGTCAAAAAAAGATAAATTCTATTGGAAAGTAGTGGATATGGAAATGAGGAAATGGTTCATAGCAGAGAAAAACGGAAAGAAAACAGAAAATACGATGGATGTAGCAGAAAATTGAAAATGTCTAACACAAACATAGATGGTTTGATAACAGGCAATAACGAACTGAATGATTACCTGATGGAAAAAGAACCTGACATAATGAGAATTGAAGAGACAAAATTGAAAGATCCACTACCACCCAACAGTGTAGGACATGGTGCATATAATTATTGGATTAGAAACAGAGAGGTAAAACAAGGGTGTGGAGTTATGTTCCTGACTAAAAATGATATAAATGTGAGGAATGTCACATATGGAAAGAATAGAGATGATTATGATGGAAATGGAGGACAGGGATGGGGAGAGCAGGAAGTTTGTGGTAAATTATATGCCTCCTAAAAATGCCTCGTGGGAAGAGAGAGAACACATAGAAGACATAAGGATAACACTAAATAAGATAATGGAAGATGGAGAAAGAATAATTATAATGGGTGAGTTTAATTGTAAAGAAATCTGCTGGGAAGAGATGACAGTAAAGGGTGGAGACGACCTATGGGGAAATGTACTACTTAATATGATTATAGAACATACAATGATACAATGGATACAAGAGAATACTAGGTATAGAAATGAGGAAGAACCATCGAGACTAGACATAATAATCACATCAGAACCCGAAATAGTGGAAAAGATTGAATATAAGACACCAATAAGTAAAAGTGACCACATATTGGTTGAACTGGAACCAAATGAGGAAAAATACATGGAAAAAAATGAACAATATAGAAAGGGAAGATGGATGTATGGAAAAACAAATTTTGATAAAATAAGAGAATTCTTTCAAAAAGCAGACTGGGAAAGGATACGCAAGGAGGAAACAACAGTAGAAGAGAAATGGAATATTTTGACAAAAATTTATAAAGAAGGAGTGGAAAAGTATGTTCCCAGACAAAAACAAGAAAAAGGATATGTAAAGTGTTGGTACCACAAAAGATGCAGGGAGTTAAAAGACAAAAGGGACAAAGCTTGGATAAAATGGGAAAAATACAAAGGACATAAATATGAAAAATATGTACTAGTTATAGAAATGAATATGTACAAGTGTGCAAAGCAGAAAATAGAAAGTATGAAAAAGATGTCATAGAAATATATAAAGATCAGCCAAAACTATTTTACAGATTTATAAACAACAAACTGAAAAACAAACAAGAACTAGAGAAACTACGACAAGGAGGAGTTGAATATACATATATGTATATATATATATATATATATATATATATATATATATATATATATACATATACACATAGATATACACTATAAACCCACTATCGGAGCAATAATATCGGAAGTACAGGAAAACTGTACATTTCGACTACTATCTAGTCCTCTTCAGCAGAGTAGTTACAAGAAGTTAGAGTAGAGGTATAAATGAGGTAGTGAGGGGTACAGAAAAGGGGATGGGGAAAGTTGGGGGACTTAGGTTACATGCCCTTGATAACATATCAAGGGCATGTGTGTGCGTGTGCGTGTGTGTGTGTGTGTGTGTGTGTGTGTGTGTGTGTGTGTGTGTGTGTGTGTGTGTGTGTGTGTGTGTGTGTGTGTGTGTGTGTGTGTGTGTGTGTGTGTGTGTGTGTGTGTGTGTGTGTGATGACGAGTGGTTGGGTTCCAGTGATCAGCGCCGAAGAGGTACAATCTCTGCGTAATTGTCTTGTTGCTTTGGAGAAAACTGTTCAATTCCTTAAAGAGTAGAATCGAGTTCTTCGCTCGAAGACCCAAAAGACGGACGACAAACCATGTTTGGAACCTGGGTGGAAAAAGATGACAAGCAAAACACGGAGATAAGGTAAAAAAATCGCCAGACCCGTTTGAATGCAGAAACTTATTTCAAAATCTCGTGGGTTTACAAGAAGAAACGAAAGAAATGCAAGAGAAGAGGGATAGGGCAACCACTAGGTCCCTGTCCACAGGTAAGATTTTGGTTGTAGGAGATACTCAGGTGATATATTTAGATAGGGCCTTCTGCGACAAAGATAGGAAACATAGAAACCAGGTGTGTTTCCCGGAGGTGGGGATAGGTGATGTTAGAAACAGGATTGAAGAGTGTATAGTTAGGGAAGACGTGAAACCCATCGTTTGTTTGAGTGCTGGTGGGAATGACATAGGTAAGTTAGGGAGTGAGGAATTGTTTGCGTGGTTCCGGGATGCGCTAGATAAGATTAGGAAAAAGGAAGGGGTTCCTGTTGTAAGTGGAATCCTTCCGAGGCGTAGAGTTGGAGGCATGTGGCATTCCAGGGCTATTGCAATGAATTGCAGGCTGGCAAAATATTGTAAGGCCAGTAAATGGGCATTTGTCGACAACTGGGATCGCTTTTACAGTAAGAATCATCTATATACAAAGGACGGAATGCACTTGTCGCCCAGAGGATTTCGGCTCCTTCCTGAATCCCCTGAGCGAGAAGCAGACATCCTGCAGAGTTTTTTTCGGGTAGATTACGTGGGAATGTGTGTGTGTGTATGGGAAACAGCTCAGTAAGGGACCCTGTCAAAAATCACTAAATCAGGTGAAGGGAGGATAAACTAAAAGGTTACTATACAAATAGCAGAAGCGTAATAAATAGAATTTATTTACTGCGAGGTAAAGCATGCGTAGACAAATTTGATATTATAGCTATTACTGAATCCTGGATCAATATGGCTAATTGACAATTCCTTCCGAAAATCAAGATAGAAGGATATAATTTTTTTCATAAGGACGGGGTTGGCAGGAGGGGGGGGAGGAAAGGCACTTTTCGTTAAAAGTACAACAGACTGTATTATCATCAATTCGAATAAGGAATCTATTTGGGTGGAGATTATAGGCAAGAATAAGAAACTTATTATTGGCGTTCTATATAGACCTCCTAACCTCAGCATTGAGCAGACTATTCCCCTGATTCATGAAACTCGGAGGGCGTCCCAGTACAAAAATGTTGTGATCATGGGAGATTTTGATTATAGAAACATTGACTGGGAAATTTTAGTGGGAGATCAGGAAGCAAAATTTTTCTTAGATGTGGTGCAGGATAATTTCCTAAAACAAATTATTACAGACCTTACGATGGGAGAGAATACTCTGGACTTACTCCTAATAATGAGCACCTAACGAGTATTGTAAAATTGGGAAATAGTCTCGGCTCTAGCGATCATAAGAAAATAAGATTTAATGTTATTTGGGAAGAATTAAAAGCTGTGAATAACGCTCAAGTACCGGACTTCAGGAAAGCCAATTTTGACAAGATGAGAGCCTATTTGAGACATTTGATCACTTACGTGACCGACCCAGGGAGCTTTGACGGGTTTAGTCCGGACGTCATTAGCGAGGTCAGGAGTCGGGTCACGGAGGGTACGCGTAGCTTGGGTCAGGTTCCTTACTGGCGCGGGGTCAACAGCCAGGTCAGTGATTTGGACGAAATGTGTAGTAACTTAATGAATTTAATTCTAAATGCACAAAATAAATTTATTCCCCTCACGTCAATACGGAAGAACAGTAATACTCCCAAATGGATGACGCACAGGCTGAAATATGAAATTGGAATGAAAAGGGGAGTTTACGGAAGAATAGAAAACGGGGAATCACACCTTAGATCCAAATATAACGATATGACAAAACCTGTTTAAAAAAATACGCGCACAGCGAAACGTAACTATGAAATTAAGGTTGCCAGACAAGCGAGATCCAACCCAAGGGCTTTTTTCATCTCTACAGAACAAAATATAAGGAAAGGATAGGCCCAATTCAAAATTACGAAAATGTCATGACAGAATCGGAGGAAAAAATGAGTGAGAGGTTAGATAAGGTT
>NC_134808.1:12794589-12799589 GCF_046742065.1 Oratosquilla oratoria | reverse complement strand
TCTTGTTTTTGTCTTGGAACATACTTTTCCACTCCTTTATAATATTTTGTCAAAATATTCCATTTATCTTCTATTGTTGTTTCCTCCTTGTGTATCCTTTCCCAGTCTGCTTTTTGAAAGAATTCTCTTATTTGATAAAAAAAAAAATTCTATACATCCATCCTCCCTTTCTATACTGTTCGTTTTTTGTTTTGGTTTTTTTCATGTATTTTTCCTCATTTAGTTCCAGTTTAACCAATATGTGGTTACTTTTACTTATTGGCGTCTTATATTCAATCTTGTCCACCATTTCGATGGTTCTTCCTCATTTCTATACCTAGTATTCTCCTGTATCCATTGCGTCATTGTATGTTCTACAATCATATCAAGTAGTACATTTCCCCATAGGTCGTCTCCACCCTTCACTGTCATCTCTTCCAAGCGGATTTCTTTACATTTAAAGCCACCTATTATAACTATTCTCCCTCCATCTTTCATTATCTTATTTAGTGTTATCCTTGTGTCTTCTAACATATTTTTGTGTTCTCTCTCTTCCCACAAAGCTGTTTTAGGAGGCACATAATTTACTACAAACTTCCTGCTCTTCCCATCCCTGTCCTCCAATTCTATCATAACCATCTCTACTCTATTCTTTCCATATGTGACATTCTTCACATTTATAGCCTTCTTAATCAGGAACATAACTCTACCCCCTTGTTTTACTTCTCTGTTTCTAATCCTATAATTATATGCACCATGTCCTACACTGTTGGGTGGTGGTGGACCTTTCACTTTTGTCTCTACAATTCCCATTATATCCGGTTCTTTTTCCTTCAGGTAAACATTCAGTTCATTCAGGCCTGTTATTAAGCCATCTATGTTTGTTCTTTTCACTTTTAATTTTCTGCTACTTCCATCGTGTTTTCTGTTTCCTTTCCGTTTTTCTCTGCTATGAACCATTTCCTCATTTCCATATCCACTACTCTCCAATAGAATTTCTCTTTTTCTGACTTTGTTCTTTTCTCGTTTTTTTCCCTAGTGTAAGGGAAAATCGTCACTTAATCTTCTAAACAACCAGCCCTCTTAAATTACGCACAATTCGAGTGCGCTTCGAAGTCTTACTCGAAACGAGCTGCCACGTATGACGATCGAGGTTACGTGCGTCCCGGACAGACATGGTTTTATCGGAGAGAACTTGGTGACTGCACCTAGTCCACTATTCCCCCTCCCCTCTCTCCACTCTGAAACTGGCGTGATGCATCGACTGGACGTCGTTTGTCTCCAACTTCGCCTTCCGCTCTGCCAGAGTCGTTATCGCTCAGCTCCAAAACCCTGATATTCTACCGAAGCTTTCTACGAGTAATTTAAGTGTTTACTGTGGAGTCAATTCGAGTGAGCTACGACCGAACTGACCTAAGGTGAAACAGTTGGTGTTGTTTTTCCCTTTCCCTGAAATTGATTTGATAGTGCATTGTGGAAGGATCAGAATTATAATCTTCTAGTGTAATCCTGTGTTTTCTTACTTGCCCTACGAGTCTATACACGAACCGAGAGTTCTGAAGCAGGCAGTGGTGGTCCGCACCTAGTTTCAGAACTAAAGGACCTAATTGGTCCTTTACACCTAGCTTCTAATCTTTTTGTTTTTTCATCCTTTCTTTCCTCTTTATTCGTTTCTCTTTTTATCCATACCTGTTTATATTGATCACTGTCTGCTAGTTTCCCTGTTTTTGCTAAGATATTCTCTGCTGTCGTTTGTGAACTGTAATTGATCTTAATTGGCCTGGTCTTATCTGTATTGTATTTCCCTAGTCTATATATCTCTTCAGTTTCTTTCCCTGTTTCTTGTCCATCCTCTTGAACTACTTTTAATATCTTGTTTATATTTTCCTTCTCTTCTTTTACTCTTGTGGTCCTATTTAGATTATGCTTCTCTTCCATCCCTAATACAAGTATACATTTCTTTTTGTCCGTTAAGCCTCTTACTATATTCTCCTTTTCTCTAATCACTTTAATAACTGTGTCCTTAGATTGTTCTTTCATCTGTTGTGTCACTATATCTCTAAACACAATCCTATACTCCTTTTTCTATTGACTCTTTTTTCCCTTTATTATTGTTCTTTAATTCCTCATTCTCATCTTTTACTTCTTTTAACTGTATTTTTAATTCTTCTATTTCTATAGTTAGGTTTTGATTCTCCTTCTTTAGTTCTTCCAGTTTATCAGCTCTTTGGGTAACTAGTGTTAATTGTTTAAACCTAATCTCCCATGCTTTTTTTTTTTTTTCTTTTAGTTTCTCCTCTAGATTTACTAGTCGGAGGAGGTTGTCACCTCCTCCCTCATTAAATCCATAAAGGCAGTTATCATCTCTTTCCATTGAGCTGCTATTATCTATATTTCTACTTTTGACACCTCTGCTTCCTTGTTCTTCCTCGTCTGTGTGTTCTGCACCCCTTTTGTTTACACCTCTCCTAACATCCGGGGCCCGTTCGTCTCCTTCCTCATTTCCTTCCATTTTTCTCGGTAATCCCTCTCTTTCTCCTTTTTCTTCACCTTCCCACTACACCACGAGCTTTCCCCTTCCCTACTAATACAACAAAGGTACTCCCTCGTTGTTGAGATCGATGAAACTTGAAGTTTTCCTGGAGTTCCAAACTTCGCTGTCACTTCGACCGATGTGTGTGTGTGTGTGTGTGTGTGTGTGTGTGTGTGTGTGTGTGTGTGTGTGTGTGTGTGTGTGTGTGTGTGTGTGTGTGTGTGTGTGTGTGTGTGTGTGTGTGTGTGTGTGTGTGTGTGTGTGTGTGTATGTGTGTGTGTGTGTGTGTGTGTGTGTGTGTGTGTGTGTGTGTGTGTGTGTGTGTGTGTGTGTGTGTGTGTGTGTGTGTGTGTGTGTGTGTGTGTGTGTGTTTAGAAATGCACACCTACGCGATATAACATTAGAAAATTAATTATGAATTTTGTAAAATATAATACATCAACGCAATATACGTTTTCCTTAGGGGAAATCAATAAAAAAAATTTGCTAAAAGCAAATATAATACCGAACGAAGCTGCGAGCATAGCATCGAGAAGCCATGTTGTCGTCTGTCCAGTCCAATGTCAGTTAGACGATGGCTTTCACGTTGTGCAACGGGTGTTCTCCATCTCTAGATGACGCTAATAAGCGCTGTTATAAAGACAATAAGGCTTCCTTCAAGCTATGCAACAACTCTATTCCCCGTAGTCCAATCGAGTACTTAATCAGGCCGTCAGCATCCGTCACGACGACGACGACCCGGATGATCTTTAGAATTACTGCATCACTAAATACAGCTTAGGTTACGTAGATTAGGTTAGGTTGGGTAGGTTAGGTAGATTAGGTTAGATTAGGTTAGGTTAGGTTAGGTAGGTTAGTTTAAGTTAAAATAGACGAATTTATCCTTTCATTTCTTCGACCTCGGCATCCGTGGCGACGACGACGAAAACCCGGATGATCTTTAGAATTATAGATACCGCATTACTAAATACAGCTTAGGTTACGTAGGTTAGGTTAGATAGATTAGGTTAGGTAAATTAGGTTAGGTAAATTAGGTTAGGTTAGGTAGGTTACGTTAGGTTATGATAGAATAATTTATCATCCTTTCATTTCCTTGGCCTCGGCAACTACCAAAACAATCAAGGGGGGATCATTCACCCGCCGCAACTTTGTTCGTTAGTAAATAAGTTTTAGCAACTTTTTTGTTATTAATTTTCTCCAAGAAAAACGCATATTACGTTGATGTATTATAATTTACAAAAAGAATTGCTTATTTTCTATTGTCACTGTATATCGCGTAGATGTGCACGTCTAAACAAATTCACACACACACACACACACACACACACACACACACACACACACACACATATATATATATATATATATATATATATATATATATATATATATATACATATACATATTTACCTTTTCTTCTTTACTTGATTCGCCTCTTCCTCTTTTAACTTCCTTCCAAAACATATTTTTATTACTTTCAAAATTTTGTCATACTCTTTCCCCATTTCTCATCTGCTCTCCTCTTTGCTTCCTTTGTCTTATACTTAACTTCCTTTCTCTTTACTTTGTACCTCTCATACGATTCCCTCGTCCTAATTAGTAGCCAATCTATGAATGCCTGCTTCTTCTCTTCTACACCCTTCTTTGCTTCCTCATCCCACCACTCACTACCCTTCCTTCTTTTTCCTCCCGCCCTCCTTGTTCCACACACCATCTTTGCACACCTTATGACTCCCTCCTTGAACCATCCCTATTCCTCCTCCACTCCTAGTTCTACTCTATCCTTTACTCTCTCCCACTCCTCTCTCAACTTCTTTTTATACTCATTCTCCTTTTTCTTAATTTAAGCAGTTCACTCTAAGTACCTCCCTACCTTCTGCCCTTTTCCTCTTTCTACACCTATTCTCCACTCTCAATTTACCTTCCACCAGGAAATGATCTGATATTCCCCCCACTCTCTCCCCTTAGAACATGTACATCCTTAACTCTTCCTACCATACTCCTGGTCACCACTATATAGTCCATTAACGCTCTATCTACCACCCTTCCATCCACCAACCTCTCCCATGTGTACTTATACTTGACTTTCTTCTTAAACACTGTATTTGCTATCATCAACTCTCTTTCAAGACATATCTCCACCATCAATTCTCCACTACGATTTTTACCTGGAACTCCATACTTCCCAATCACTCCGTCAATTGGTTCATTTCCTACCCTAGCATTTAGGGCTCCCAATGCAACTATATTGACACTTCTCCCTAATCCCTCTATGCACTCATTTATATCTACCCAAAATGCCTCCCTTTCCTCTACGTTCTTCTCACTACCAGGCCCATACGCACTTACAAAAACGCACATCTCCTTTCCCAGCTTCATCTTCATCCACATCAACCTTGATGACACTTCCTTCCACTCCACTACCCGCTTACTTATCTCTTCACTTCACCTCCTGGTGGAAGGCTTACGACAGGGTAGACAGGAAGGC
>NC_134808.1:12719589-12789589 GCF_046742065.1 Oratosquilla oratoria | reverse complement strand
ATGCTCGTGTGTTCCGTCTTCATATCTCGTTTTATCTAGACTGTGTTCCAAACGTCTATTACCCTGTGGTGAAAGGTGTTCTTTTTCAGGACTCTTCTATAATTGTCTTTCTTGATTTTTTTTCCGTGTCCTCTTGTATCTCTACTATCCCATTTTATTAAATCCTCTCTATCAATAGTTTCTATGCCTTTCATGATTTTATAAATAGTTATCAAGTCTCCTCTCTCTCTTCTTTGCTCTAATGTCTGTAGCTCAAGTTTTGCTAGTCTCTTCATATGATAGTTCTGAGAGTGTTGTTGCCAATTTCGTAATTGCTCTTTGTATTCTTTTAAGTCTTGTTATATATTTTTTGTACTTGGTGACCACGTCGTCGCTGCATGCTCCAATCTTGGTCTTATCAAAGTGACTATTATTTTCTTCACCTATTCTTCGTCCAGGTATGTAAATGCCACTTGCATTGTTCCTATTAAATTATAAGTTTCTCCATTTTTTTTTTTTTTTTTTTTTTTTTTTTTTTTTTGTTTTACATATGTTTCTCAGGGGACATATAATTTAAAATAATGACTCCTAGGTCCTTCTCTTTTTCCACTTTTTTAATTTCTTCCTCTCCCAATTTATATGATCCCACTATTCTTTTTTTATTCTTCCAAATTCCATTATACAACACTTCTTGATACTGAATTCCATCCCCCACTTCCTACTCTACTCCCATACTTTGTTGAGATCACTCTGCAGCAATTCACTATCTTCTACAGTGTTCACTTTTTTCAACAATTTTGCATCGTCCGCAAAGAAACTCATATAACTTTCAATTCCTTTATCCATTATTGGGGCCAGAACTGTTCCAATTAGAATGTTGTCTTTTATCGCCACTCTCATTTTTCTTTCATGCGAGAAGTCTTCCATCCACTTCAGCAGTTTGCCCTGTATTCCTCCTGCAGTTTCTAATTTCTTTGGCAATTTCTTATCTGATACCATATCAAAAGCTTTTTTCAGGTCTAGAAATGCACAATCAGCCCATCCATCTTTTTCTTGTATTACATCTATTAGCCTTGAATAGAAATACATTAAGTTTGTGACGCATGATCGTCCGTGTCTAAATCCAAATTGCCTTGGATTTAGTACGCTGTTGTTGTTTTTTTGTTTTGTTTTTTTAGCTATCGTACTTGTAAGAGAGACCAGTCTATATTTAGCAGGGTCTTCCTTGTTTCCCCCTTTATATATTGGTACTATATTTGCTCTTTTCCAATCTTCTGGAACTTTTCCTTCTTTCAATTAAATGGTTATTAGACTATGTATTTTGTCTGTCTGTTCGTTTCTGCCTTCTATCAAAATCCAGTTTGCCATTTCATCTGGTTCATGCGATTTTCTGACATCGAGATTACTCAAGTGATTCATTATTTCATTCCTTGTTACTTCTATCTCTTTCATAGAGGGTACTTGTTATGGGTGGCAAAATTAAGACACAACGAAAGTCAAGGCACAAGTATATTTAGTTACACAAAAGAACACTAGCACAAAAAAAATGCGTGCGGCAGTAGTCAAGGCTGCTTGAATACTGACGCCACGCTCACATTTTTGGCGCCAAACCATGGCGCGCACCGCATCTGCTAAATCTTACAATAACACAATCATTGCACTATACACGACAAACATACAACATCACAATACAAGTTAATAAATATATTTATATACACTGTGCCAACACATCGCTCGGCCCGCGCCACTCGATGCCCACACCGAGCAAACAAGAAAAAAAACTGACCGAGGCAAAAAGGATCTGAATACAAGGATAAGCCACACACAAACCACACACACAAGTGGCAGACAGAAGTGTGGGACAAATTGATTGAAAAGCACACCCAAATACATTAAACAAACATATACATAATTGAATACACAAAGACAACATATACAAACACAAAAAGGAACATAAAACTGGCGCCAGTTAAAAAAAAAAAAAAATAGAGCAATTGCCGGACGTCCGGGATATAATACTTAACATCTAAACACGACAAAATACAATACAACACAATTAGGCAACATCACAATAATAAAAAAATGGAAAACATTACATTGGTACACAAATGGGCAACATCACAATGAAAATTCAGGTAATTACAGGAATAAAGAACATGACACAATAAGAGTTCAGGTAATTACAGGACCCCTTGACCTAAGGTCATAACAATGAGGGGTAGCGAGACAAGGCAAAGTTCTTGCTGGGGGCCCAGGAGGCGGCCGGGTAAAGGTTGGGATAGGCACTTGAGTCTTCTTGAGCCTATCAACGTGTGTAATCTCGCTAAGGCCTGTAGAGGGGTCAAAAATCCTGAACTTGTTAGGATGTAGGCGTTCAGTCACCAAAAGGGGTCCCACAAACTTACTATTTAATTTTGACTGGCGATCAGGCATGCTTTTGAAAACATGATCGCCCACACTGATGGTCACAGGTGTTGCACGAGCATGTTGTTGTTTCAACATGTCGGCCTTTGAAACAACCAGTTTATCCCTAACAGAAGTATAAATGTCATGCAGCACATGACTCTGTAGTTTACTATAGTCATCTACATTGTAGAGGGGACGAGCAGGGCTATCAAGCACATCATATGGGAGCCGCTTCTCTGATCCAAAAATAACATAATGAGGCGTTTTGCCCGTGGAAACATTAATCGTGCTATTGATACAAGCACTAACATGGGGAAGCCAATCCTCCCAAGACTCATGAAAATCACTAGCAAGGTGACGTAGGATCTCTAAAATTTTCCTGTTCGTCCTCTCCACAAGACCATTGGACGCTGGATGATAAGCAGTCACGAATGTCTGTTTGATACCATAACGTTCACAAATACCCGCCAAAACCTCGTTCTTAAATTCAGTCCCATTATCACTAAGGAGCACCGAAGGAGTGGTGTATGGACACAACACATGGGAAACTAAAGCATGTGCTACAACTGGTGCAGATTTGTTACGTAAGGGAGCTAAGATCACAAAACGACTAAAATGATCCACACACACAAGGACATACACAGAGCCCTGCGTGCTACGAGGCAGTTGCAAAAGGTCTATAGCCACAGTCTGAAAAGGGCGAGAAGGAGTAGGGTACTCTAAGATGGGAGCAGTGCTCGTAAAACCTTTGTTCTGGGCACAAGAACTACACCGGGCTACATGAGAGGTAATGTTTAGTCCCATTTTAGGCCAATAATACTTCTTCCGTGCCACAGCCAGAGTTTTGTCACGACCTGGGTGACCAGCCTGAGGGGCATCATGAGCAAGGGACAAAACAACGGGAACTAGAGACTCAGGGATCACTAGCTGTGCCACATCTTGCTCAAACACTTCCACATTACGAATGAGAACTTCGTCCTGCAGGGAAAATTGGTACAGAGGTACTGGTAAAGCTGGTAAGGTGGAATCATCACCAGACTCCAAAGCATAAATGACAGCAGACCAAACAGGGTCTTCACGCTGAGCTTTTACCAGATCCTGCAGGGAAAAGTTATGAATCACGGTAACAGCAGCAACAGGGATATTCCGTGAAAGTGCATCAGCAACATGGTTCGCACGCCCGGGGACATGCTTTAGGGTTGGATTGAATTCCTCGATCGTGAGGAACCATCTGGCTAGGCGACCTGACAGATTCTTGCCCTGAAAAAGCTGAGTGACAGCAGTGTGGTCCGTGTAGACTGTAATAGGACATCCAAAAATTATATCACGGAAGCGCTTTAAAGCCCACACCACTGCCAGGGCCTCTAAATGAGTAACAGAGTAACGGGACTCAGGCTTGTTAAGAATGCGACTAGCATATGCAATAACATGAGGTCTACATCCATCTACTTGTTGCATGAGTACAGCTCCAATTACCTGTACCAGAAGCATCTGTACAAATAGTAAAGGGGATACTATAACCAGGGAAAGCCAACACAGGTGCTTCAGTAAGAGCAAGCTTCAAGGAATCAAAACTTGTCTGATGGACATCATGCCACTGGAAGGAAGAGTCCTTCTTGAGAAGGCGAGTGAGAGGGGAAGCAATTGAAGCAAAGCCTTTAATGAATGCACGATAGTATCCTGCAAGTCCAAGGAAGGAACGTACATTTTCAACCGACTTCGGTACAGGGAAGTCTCTGACTGCCTTGATCTTTTCACCAGTGGTATGGATACCATGCTTGTCTACAACATGACCTAGAAACTGGATACTAGCCTTGAAAAAGGAACACTTGGGTAAGTTGAGTTTCAACCCAGCTTCAGCAAAACGTTGCAAGACCATGGACAACTCAGAAAAGTGGCTTTCCACATCTTTGGAAACTAGAATCAAATCATCCAGGTAAACAAAAAGTCCATTCCCAATTAAGCCATGAGAAATGGAGTTAACTAGACGCTGGCAAGTCAAAGGAGCATTCCGCAAACCCATTGGGCAACGAAGCCATTCATAGTGCCCACTGGGAGTCGAGAAGGCCGTGATCTTACGAGACTTCTCCTCCAGGGGTATCTGCCAAAAACCTGCTTTTAAATCTAAGGTGGTGAACACCGTATCACCAGTGCCAATGGACTGAAGAAGCTCGCTTAAGATAGGCAGAGGATAATGATCAGGAAGAGTGACCTCATTGACTTTCCTGTAATCAACAACAGGACGAAAAGATCCATCTTTCTTAGGCACCAGGAGAAGAGGCGAATTCCACTCGGAGTGGGACTCCTGTACAACACCTTCACTCAACAAATCGTCAACCAAGGACTGGGCTATAAGCCGACGAGAGTGAGGTAGCCTGTAAGAGGGGACGTAAACAGGACGAGTGCCTGGCTGAAGATCAATTCTATGAACCACACGATCCGTAACCCCTAACGGATCACCTGGTAAAGCCAAAGCCTGACGGTGGGTAACTAGCAGGTCAAGGAGACGAGGCGTCTCTTCAGGAAAATCAGTCTCGCCTACAAATGAGGCAAGCTCAGAAGCTAAGTGAGCAGGGTCACGTGTTGGAGGAGACTGTAGAACAGCTGCTATAATGGGCGAATCCTGGAAAGCAGCAACGTGTACCACCTCAAAGGAGCCTAAGTGACTGCCAGGAGAGAGAGGAATAGGAGCATCCGTGACATTGGTTACCATCGCTGTGGTAACATGATCCTCACGAATAGTGGAGAGAGTTCCTTCTAGGGCAAGCCGACGAATACGCATAGAGTCAGACAAAGAGAGAACGTCAGACCCAATCGGGGTACTTGAGACGCGCACTGGAAATCGAACAGAATTGAAGGTTCAATAAGATGCTCTCCTACAACAACAGCAGCACAATGAGCAACAGGGGTAGAGCGCTTAGAAGTTGGGACAGGCACATGTGCAGACTGAGCAAGCACAGGAGAATCACAAACAGAAACTGGCCTATCCGAAGCAGAGATATCAAAATTGCAGAAAGTCACAACACGGCGACTAGGAGAAATATCTATGCTATAAGCTGTAAGAGCATCAATACCCAAGAGACAATCACACTTAAGGGCAATGCCAGAGACAACAGCAAAAGTGACATTGAAGACTGTAGCATGCAAAGGAAACTGTAAAGGAAGACAAACAGACCCAAGAACAAACAAGGGAGAACCTTGCACAGAATGTAAATTATTACAAAAGGGAGATAAAGGGAGATTATACAATTCCCGTAGAGTAAAGTAAGCCTTTCTACTTAAGAGACTACATTCTGCACCAGTATCTACAGTGACTGAAAGAGGCGTATCCCTAGTAAGAAATTGAAAGGTAAGTAATTGAGAAGACTCAACAACCACGAAAGGAATTATTTGAGACCGAACATTGCTGGTCAACTCTTTGGGTTGGGAAACACGCGCTGGGGAAAATGGGATTGACGAGGCTGGTGACAAGTCCCATCCCTAAGTTTCAAAACCTTGAAACATTGATCAGTATCTAAGTCTAAATCAAAATATTCTTCTAAAAAACGTTGTGGAAGTCGGGGACAGGTGGTATCACGGTGACACTTTGTCCTAAAAATATTCTTGAAAAAGGGTCAGGTGGTATTCTTCTTCTTCTTCTTCTTCTTCTTCTTCTTCTTCTTCTTCTTCTTCTTCTTCTTCTTCTTCTTCTTCTTCTTTCTTCTTCTTCTTCTTCTTTTTCTTCTTCTTCTTCTTCTTCTTCTTCTTCTTCGCGTTCTTCTTCTTCTTCTTCTTCTTCTTCGCGTTCCTCTTCTTCTTCTTTTTCTTCTTCTTCACGTTCTTTTTTTCTTCGCGTTCTTCTTCTTCGCGTTCTTCTTCTTCTTCTTCCTCGCGTTCTTCTTCATCCTCTTCTTCTTCTTCTTCTTCTTCTTCTTCTTCTTCTTCTTCTTCTTCGCGTTCTTCTTCTTCTTCTTCTTCTTCGCGTTCTTCTTCTTCTTCTTCTTCTTCTGTTTTCTTCTTCTTCTTCGCGTTCCTCTTCTTCTTCTTCTTCTTCTTCTTCTTCTTCTTCTTCTTCTTCTTCTTCTTCTTCTTCGCGTTCTTCGCGTTCTTCTTCGCGTTCTTCTTCTTCGCGTTCTTCTTCTTCTTCTTCTTCGCGTTCTTCTTCTTCTTCTTCGCGTTCTTCTTCTTCTTCGCGTTCTTCTTCTTCTTCCTCGCGTTCTTCTTCGCGTTTTCTTCGCGTTCTTCTTCGTGTTCTCCTTCGCATTCTTCTTCGCGTTCTTCTTTTTCGCGTTCTTCTTCCTCGCGTTCTTCTTCCTCACGTTCTTCTTCGCGTTCTTCTTCGCATTCTACTTCGTGTTCTTCTTCGCGTTCTTCTTCGCGTTTTTTCTTCCTCGCGTTCTTCTTCGCGTTCTTCTTCGTGCTGGGATCCCGTGTTGGGGTTCCGCCCCAAGGCCGAGGCCGAAGGGGAAAACGAGGGATTAGAGCGCGGAAAGCTGCGGCCGTAGGCCGCTGTTTGCGCAGCCAAGCTATCGGCGAAGCCGGGGAGGGCGAAGCCCGCGGCTTGTATATATGCAAAATGAATGTTAATCCGCTGGGTGGCAAAATTAAGACACAACGAAAGTCAAGGCACAAGTATATTTAGTTACACAAAAGAACAGTAGCACAAAAAAAAAAAATGCGTGCGGCAGTAGTCAAGGCTGCTTGAGTACTGACGCCACGTTCACATTTTTGGCGTCAAACCATGGCACGCACCGCATCTGCTAAATCTTACAATAACATAATCATTGCACTATACACGACAAACATACAACATCACAATACAAGTTAATAAATATATTTATATACACTGTGCCAACACATACTTCCTCCTCCCACTCGACATCTCTAAGTTGTATGTTCTCCCTCATAAACACCGATTTAAAATGCTTGTTCAAAATTTCTGTCATTTCTATTTCCTCTGTGTATTCAACTCTTCCTTGTAGTTTCTCTAAACCTTGTTTGTTTTTCAGTTTGTTGTTTACAAATCTATAAAAAAAAAAGGTTTGGTTGAACTTTACATTATTCTATGACATCTTTTTCATATTTTCTCTTTTCTCCTATGCACACTTGTATATGTTCATTTTTATAGCTAGTATATATTTTCCATTTTTCAGGTCTTTTGTCTCTCTTCCATATTATCCAAACTTTATCCCTTTTTGTCTTTTAACTCCCTACATCTTTTTTGTACCAGCACTTTATATATCCTTTTTCTTTTTCTTTTTCTTTTGTCTTGAAACATACTTTTCCTCTCCTTTTTTTTATAATTTTTTGTCAAAATATTCCATTTCTCCTCTACTGTTGTTTCCTCCTTACGTATCCTTCCCAAGTCTGCTTTTTGAAAGAATTCTCTTATTTTATTAAAAAAAAAAAAAAAAAAAAAAAATCCAAACATCAATCTTCCCTTTCTATATTGTTCGTTTTTCCCATGTATTCTTCCTCGTTTAGCTCCAGTTCAACGAATAGGTGGTCACTTTTACTTATTGGTGTCTTCCATTCAATCTTTTCCACTAAGGTCGCGTGACGTTTCTCCGATGTAAACTCTATCACATCCTGATCACGGAATAGAGTTTACATCGGAGACCTGAATACACGAATACGTGAACACCGTTACGACGTCAGGCATGATGTCACCACCAATGCATGTGTGACACATAGGAACAAGGAAAACCATCTTATGGACTGGAAGAATGCAGAGCTGCTGATACGGGAACCAGACAAAATCCGCAGGAAGTGTTTAGAAGCAGCAATCATTCAAGGAACGAACACTATTGAACAAAACAGGGGCATGTTTAACATATCTCCTCACATTATTCCCCTAATACCCATGGCCAGCAAAATATTAAATATTTAAACCACCCTTTGTGGACATTTCGCCCTCGGACGTTTGGGCCAGCATCATTCTCCTCCTCCTCCTCTTCCTTCCCCCCCCCTTTTCTCTCCCCGTTCCCTCCTTTCCCCTTATTTAATCTCAAGCATTTGTATATCAACTTGTACTTGAAAAAGCTGTAATAAGCGAAACGTCGTACAAATAAAGGCTCCGTCCTCATATGGTGTTTATCTCGTCAATCTTGTCGGCAAACTGCCACTTTTAAGCACTCAGACACTTAGAAACAAGGGAAGAAGTGATAGGCCATTTAGACGACATGAAGAAAGTGAAGGGAATTGAAAAATGACAATTGTGATACCTTATGTATCAATTTTGATGAACCAGAAGAGTTCAATAATATTTTGGTGATTTGAATATTAATCTTGATGCATTTTACAGATGAGGGCTGCAATATTAATTTTTATATGCCTGGTGAGTGCCCTGGACTGGAATCCAATTTGTCCTGGAGCATTGGTACAACATCAAGGTAACCTAATATTGGTTGACAAGATAGATTAGATAGATTACAAAAATGTAACAAAAATTAAAGACATTGTTGACTCCTTGAGAGTGAAGTTGAAATTGTTAAAAGAGAGCATTTCTAGTAAGAATGTTCAAAGGAAACTTGAAAATAAGATAGAGGACATTGAACATAAATTGGATACTACAGGTTAAATTTTTAAAATAAATGATAGACAAAAGAGAAGTGTCCTAGTGGTGGCCTTAGGAGCTCTTGCTGGATTGGGAATTGCCAATTTTGCCTTCCTTGCTGATTTGAACATTTCTATGAATAAATTGGAGGAGAGGGTTGCAAAAATTGATGGTTTACAAACAAGTATTAAAAACATTGAGGAAATGATCTCTGAAATTTCAGATAACTTAGAGAATCTCAGTTTAGAACAAAGTGAACAGGAGAATACAATGCAACTTTTCTTGTTACTCAATACTATGCATTTGAAATTGTCTGAGATGCAAGTTCAGTTGGAATCTTTTGTACAAGATTTAGTTCTAGCAAATTCAGGTCAAGTAACATCTTCTCTCCTCCCAATACCTCAACTTATAAAAATAATTAAGTCAGCAAAGAAGGATTGGAACTTTGAACCTTTCTTTGAGGAAGCTAATGTAGCATTATATTACCCATTGCTAAATTCCCACTTAAACGTAACTTCAGTGATAATAGAAATTCCTTTTTCTTCCAACCTAAGATTTAACTTATTCAAATTGATACCCTTCCCATTGAAGGTAAATGGTTCATTATATGAAGTAGATATTCCAGTTGTAGATCCAATCAATTACATCCTTTCTAGACAACCTAAAAGAAAGCATGATCTCTAATGATAAATTAAATTATTGTAAAAGAGTTAATAAGAATCTTTATCTTTGTCATTCTTCTCTTTTTGTGTTTCGGGAAGCTTTAAAAATTCATGTGAAGCTTCTTTGGTTAGAAATATGTCTGTGATGAATAATTGTCATTATAAGAAAATTCTGGTAAACAAGATTTATCATAGTAACATCCAAGGATCCCATTATATATATTCCCCTAATAAGACCAAAATATCTATAAATTGCAAGGGCCTAAGTCCTAAGTTGGAAATGGTTGAAGGTCTTATTTCAGTTGTTGATACTTGTGAATTACATGTAGGTCCTATTTCCACTATTGCAAATACCCTTAATACCATGCACTTAACTGATGAATCATACATGGTATCATTTAACTTAACATTGCCTGAACACTCACCTCCTTTGAAAATTAAGAGAAGATCATTGTCAAGATCTCTCTCAAATGATTATTCTAAACCAACAATTATTCTGGGTGTACTTTTTTCTTCAATATCATTGTCTGCACTGATTTAAATTGTTGTATTCCGGAGATTGACTCTGTTAAAACCCATTAACCATGCATCTGCTTAATGTATTAATTAGACTTACATGTATTATGTATTATTCACTATTATTTGCATTAATTATTGGATACTGCTACCATCTTTGAAAAGAAGATGAAACCATTCCCATTGAAAAGTACTGTTCTTAGTGACTTTTGCAAATTTGTTATTTGTTTGCATATTATTTTGTTTCCAATTTATTTTGAATTATGCCTTATAAATTTTACATGCATGTTAATTACATTTAACTCTGCTTGAATTATTTTGTGCATTTTTGAGGGTTGCTTATTTCTTTAATAGAGGTGATTGATTATAATAACGCTGATGTAGCAAAAAAATTTAAGCGGACAAGCCATATTTGTTACGACATAATGCTTACGTGGTGATATCTTTTAGAAGAGTATAACAGCCTCTCTAATTGGAGAAAAAGGTGGAGGAGGAGAAAAATCATTGGTGCAGAAAGGAAAAGTCACGCCCTTAAGGTGTCACAAAATTCCTGGACAGTGGAAGGAGGAGGTGGTGGTTGTGGGGCGTGGGAAATACGTACCTTAAGTGAATGATGAAGGGAGGGGGAGGATAGCTGCAGTGGGAAACCGAAGTCCAGGAGATTTGCAGCACCACCCAGGACCACGCCCGCTCCCTTTACAGCGGGCGTGTACGTAAATCAAAGAGGGGGGTGGAGGGACAACTCATTAAGTGGACCGACTTTGGGTAATGAAACCCAGAATTCCTAATATGAGTTTAATTGACAACTTATTTCAATAATCAAAGCATTGTGGACATACACCGTAATTTATAAAGGTTGGTCTAAATGTTAATTAGTGGATCCTATCATACTCTATCTCCCTGCGCGCCTATCTAAGGGTCCTATCTAGTAAATACCCATCGTTACTTGCTATTATCCTTAGAGTGTCTCTGCTGGGTATGGGGATGGCTTCCACGGGGCGCTGGTCCCTCGTTCTGGCAGGATGCGTTGGCTATTGAAGGATAACGGTGTCGTTGATCACGGCGGGAACCCGGGTCATATTTGTGGTTAGCCTCGTGGCGAGGCCGCGGGTTTGATCTCGTAGGGGGTTTCTTGTATTCACTATCCAGTTCCTTTCAGGTCAGAGTGTCCCGAGGAAAGGGGTACAGGTACGTACGTGACCCCTTAATACACGAATGATGTGTTCACTGGAGGCTGGACGCCTCAAGACACTATTCAAATCCCCACGATGGTCGGGATGTCACACACAGCGCTTCACCTGATAAGTTTCGGGAGGGGTTTGTCCCGGAATCACTCGTTTGATGTCTTGTAGTGCGTAATCGTCACTTAAGGATGAAAATCCTCGATAGCCACATGAGGGAGGATAGGGCACGATTGAACTTCCGAGAATATGAGCGGCCCGACCTCCCTGCTTGACCCTAATGAGAAGACTGCCCTGTGTCCCGCGGCATGTCAGGTCAAAATGCCCGCCAGCCAGCATCCAACGTTGCCAATATTTCTACGTCTCCGTCACTAGTTTTGAAGGGAACTACGAACAATGTTTATGTGGAAGATGACCCAGTTCCAATTGTTCCTTGAGGGTAGACACTATTCACGAGCGTGTAAGATACGATCCTAATTACTCTAATTGCCTAGCTTAAACAATATGTGGCAGCGCGCAGGGGGGGGGGGTTGCTCGCGCGAAGCCGCGGAGAGCTGGTACAAGGCCGCTTTGTTACTTGGCCGAGGAAAACCGTTAGACCTAGGTCGTATGGGAACACTTGAATGAAAAAACTCTCAGTCTGATCATGGAGTAGCAACTTACAAATGCAATAAGAGACAGTAAACTTGAGAAATTGTGGAATCCCACACTTAATATTAACATTCGTGAATTGCACATAGGCCTACGGAAACACATTAGAAACACATTAGAGATAAAAAGGTTGTTAGGAATCACATTGGTCCACTATTATCTGCTGACGGTCAACTTGAATATTCAAATGAAGGAATGTGTAATATCTTAAACAATTATTTTAGCTCGGTATTCGTAAACGAAACACCTCAAAGTGAATTCCAAACTGAAACCTGTGAAAAGTCTGGGGTAAACTTACTCACTACGGTAAATATAACAAAAGAAAAAACAAAGACAAACTCAAAGTTAATAAAACACCAGGGCCTGACGGTTGGCATCCAAGAATTTTAAAGGAAATGAAAAATGAGATTGTTATTCCATTAGAAATTATTTTCAAGAAATCCATCATATCCGGAGATGTCCCAAGAGAATGGAAGCTAGCTAACGTTACTCCCATATTCAAAAAAGGTGACAAAAAGAAACCAAATAACTATAGGCCTATAAGTTTGACTTCGATCGTAGGAAAAATAATGGAAACTATCATCAGAGATGATATCGAATATCATTTAGAAAGTAACCGTTTGATAAATGATAGCCAGCATGGTTTCAGACGGAAACGTTCTTGCGTGACTAACTTACTCGAATTCTACAACACAGTTATCTCCAATTATGACAAAAGAAACAATATAGATTTAATATATCTAGACTTTGCAAAAGCTTTTGATACCGTCCCACACGAAAGACTACTTACTAAATTAGCTTTGCATGGAATAAGTGGTAGCCTATTAGGTTGGACTAGTAATTGGTTGAATGGTAGAAAACAGAGAGTTGTTTTAAATGGAAAAACTTCTGGATGGAAAAGTGTTGCAAGTGGAGTTCCTCAGGGTTCCGTTCTTGGGCCACTTCTATTCATAGTATATATAAATGATATAGACCATGGACTAAAATCTACTGTTTCCAAATTTGCTGATGATACAAAACTGTGCGGAGTGGCAAATGATCACTCAAACCAATTAGATACTCAAGAAGATTTAGATCAATTACAGCAATGGTCTGAAAAGTGGCTAATGAAATTTAACACAAGTAAATGCAAGGTAATGCACATAGGTAAAAATAACAGCAAGTACGATTACAAGTTATTTGGAAATTCGTTAACAAAAGTGGATAGTGAAAAAGATCTCGGCGTAATTATCAGTAACGACCTCAAATCATCCAAGCAGTGTATTTCAGCCTCTGAGAAAGCAAATAAGATTCTGGGACTGATTGCGCGATCTTTTGATTTCAAAAGTCCATCACTCATTAACAAGCTATATAAATCGTTAGTTCGTCCACATTTGGAATATGCTGTTTCCGTATGGTCACCGAATCTCATTAAAGACATTGACAGACTGGAAAAAGTACAACGGCGAGCCACAAAACTTATTCCAAATATCAAAAATAAATCATACGAAAATCGACTTAAGCACATGAATCTGTTTTCCCTAAAAAAGCGTAGACTCAGAGGTGACTTGATACAGGTCTTTAAGATTTTAAAGGGAATTGACAACATCAAAAGTGACAAAATTTTCACATTGAATGAGAATCAGACAAGAAACAATGGTCTCAAACTGTCCGGAAATAGATTCAATTTGGAAGTAGGTAGAAACAACTTTGCCAACCGTGTAGTTAATGAATGGAATAAACTTCCTGCACAGGTAGTGCAATGTAGTTCAGTTCGAAGCTTTAAGAATCATTTAGATAAATACCTAAGTAAGATGCTGTAATGATTATAATTTATCTTATATTATTTGTTTTTGTTTTGTTATAATTTGTCTGTCTGATTTTCATTTATCATTAGTTATATGTCAATCTATAATCATTTACTATTTACCTTTTTGTTTGTTATTCAACTATACCTATGCATTTATTTATGTATTTTATTTATTTTTACATTATTATAGTTTTAATTTATTATTAATATGATTTTTTTTTTTTTTTTTTTTTTTTTGCATCCGACATAGATATGGATCAAAAGGTCTCCTGTCGGCATGCTTCGCCTTTGTAATCCTTTGTAATCTAAAGGGAGGGGGGAGGTTTCCCTAAATATTTAGAAGTCTCTCTCAACTTCGTTAAGGCACTGCAATTGATTGCCAAATTGGCACAACATTTAATGAGGATAAGGAGAAGGAAAAATATCAAGAAGTAGTTTCTAAAAGCCTTAAGAGTTCTAGTAATTCCAAGAAGAGTAGGGAATTGCTGTCCGAAAAGGATTGAAAGGATACGAAAGACTATGGAACCCGCGTCGGCTGGGCCCATGAGCAAAGTATTTGGTAGCTGGGGTTTGAAAGCAGACGAAAAAGAACGAAAAAGAATAGTAGGCCGTGTGGCATAATCCAAAATTGTGACATAAGGTGTGGCACTTGTTTGAGAAGTATAAGACTATTGGATGAATGAAAGATTGATGTCAGAACGAAGGTGGCTTGACGTAATGTAGAGAGTTCCGGCTGGGATCCTCGGGGTGTACTGATTGAGACCAAGAAGCATCTGAAAAACTGTAGCCTATTTTATTCACCCCTCAAGAATACCAGACAAGGGGCCTTAAGAACTAACTTCAAGAACAAAGGGAATAGAAACGCTGTGAGAGGAGACGGGAGCGACAAGTGTGTGTGTGAGTGTGTGTGTGTGTGTGTGTGTGTGTGTGTGTGTGTGTGTGTGTGTGTGTGTGTGTGTGTGTGTGTGTGTGTGTGTGTGTGTGTGTGTGTGTGTGTGTGTGCGTGTGTGTGTGTGTGTGTGTGTGTGTGTTTAACTAGTTGTATTTTACGGGAAAAGAACAGTGTGTGTGTGTGTGTGTGTGTGTGTGTGTGTGTGTGTGTGTGTGTGTGTGTGTGTGTGTGTGTGTGTGTGTGTGTGTGTGTGTGTGTGTGTGTGTGTGTGTGTGTGTGTGTGTGTGTGTGTGTGTGTGTGTGTGTGTGTGTGTGTGTGTGTGTGTGTGTGTGTGTGTGTGTGTGTGTGTGTGTGTGTGTGTGTGTGTGTGTGTGTGTGTGTGTGTGTGTTTACCTAGTTGTATTTTACGGGAAGGGGAGCTATGCTCGTGAGGTCCCGTCTTCATATCTCATTTTATCTAAACTTTTTTTTAATTCATATATTGTTTTTGCACACACCACTTTGTCATATAACTTCTTCCAAATGTCTATTACTCTGTGGCGAAAGCTGTTCTTTTTCAGACCTCTTCTATAAATGTCTTTTTCGGTTTTCTTTCCGTGTCCTCTTGTATTTCTATCATCCCATTTCATTAGATCCTCTCTATCAATAGTTTCTATGCCTTTCATGATTCTATAAATAGTTATCAAATCTCCCCTCTCTCTTCTTTGCTCTAATGTCTGTAGCTCAAGTTGGTGCCAATTTTGTAATTGCTCTTTGTATTCTTTCAAGTTTTGTTATAAAAAAAATTGTACTTGGTGACCACATCGTTGCTGCATATTCCAATCTTGGTCTTATCAAAGTGATTAGTATTTCCTTCACCATTTCTTCATCCAGGTATGTAAATGCCACTTTGATTGTTCTCATTAAATTATAAGCTTCTCCAAAAATCTTATTTATATGTTTCTCAGGTGACATATTATTCATAATAATGACTCCTAAGCCCTTCTCATTTTCTACTTTTTTATTTCTTCTTCTCCCAGTTTATATGATCCTACTATTCTTTTTTTGCTACTTCCAAATTCTATTATATTACACTTCTTAGTATTGAACTCCATCTCCCACTTCCTGCTCCATTCCCTTGCTTTATTGAGGTCACTCTGTAGTGACTCACAATCTTCTTCAGTGTTCACTTTTTTCAATAGTTTTGCATCATCAGCAAGGAAGCTCATATAACTTTCAGTTCCTTCATCCATATCATTAATATATATAGCAAACATTATTGGGGCCAGAACTGTTCCTTATGGAACACCACTTATCACTTCATCCCAATTAGAGTGTTTGTTTCTTATCACCATTCTCATTTTTCTTTCTAGCAAAAACTCTTCCATCAATTTCATCAGTTTGCCCTGTATTCCTCCTGTAGTTTCTAATTTCTTAAGCAACTTCTTATGTGGCACCTTGTCAAAAGCTTTTTTCAGGTCTAGAAATGCACAATCACCCCATCCATCTCTTTCTTGTATTATATCTATTAGCCTTGAATAGAAACATATTAAGTTTGTGACATATGATCGTCCTTGTCTGAATCCAAATTGTCTTGGATTTGGTACGTTTTTTTTTTTTTTTTTTTTTTTTTTTTTCTTAATGCCTTACCCATCTACTTTTGATCATTCTTTCACAATTTTTTGCTATCGTGCTTGTTAGAGAGACTGGTCTATAGTTTGTAGGGTCTTCTTTGTTTCCCCCTTTATATATAGGTACTATATTTGCTCTTCTCCCATCTTTTGGAACTTTTCCTTCTTTCAATGAACTGTTTATTATGCTATGTATTTTGTCTGCCAGTTCATTCCTGCATTCTCTCAAAATCCAGTTTGCTATTTCATCGAGTCCATGCGATTTTCTGACATCAAGATTACTCAAGTGATTCATTATTTCATTCCTTGTTACTTCTATTTCTTTCATAGGGGTGACTTTCTCCTCCCATTCAATATCACTAGGTTGTATGTTCTCTCTTGTAAACACCGATTTAAAATGCTTGTTCATAATTTCTGCCATTTCTATTCCCTCTGTGTATTCAACTCCTTGTCGTCGTTTTTCTAATTCTTGTTTGTTTTTCACTTTGTTATTTACAAATCTGTAAAATAGTTTTGGTTGGTCTTTACATTTTTCTATGACATCTTTTTTGTATTTTCTTTTTTCTTCTCTGCACACTTGTACATATTCATTTCTATAACTAGTATATATTTTCCATTTTCAGGTCTTTTGTCTTTTTTCCATTTTGTCCAAGCTTTGTCTCTTTTGTCTTTTAACTCCCTACAACTTTTGTTGTACCAGCACTTTACATATTCTTTTTCTTGCTTTTGTCTTGGGACATACTTTTCCACTCCTTTATAAATTCTTGTCAAAATATTCCATTTCTCTTCCACTGTTGTTTCCTCTTTGTATATTCTTTCCCAGTCTTCTTTTTTAAAGATTTCTCTTATTTTATCAAAATTTATTTTTTCATACATCAATCTTCCTTTTCTATATTGTTTATTTCTTTTTGTGTATTTTTCCTCATTTAGTTCCATTTCAACCAATATGTGGTCATTTTTACTTATTGATGTCTTATATTCAATCTTGTCCACTACTTCAGGTTCTGATGTGATTATTAGGTCCAGTCTCGATGGTTCTTCTTCATTTCTATACCTAGTGTTCTCTTGAATCCGTTGCGTCATTGTGTGGTCAATAACCATATCAAGTAGAACATTTCCCCATGAGTCTTCTCCGCCCTTTAATGTCATCTCTTCCCAGCAGACTTCTTTACAATTAAAGTCACCCATTATAGCTATTCTTCCTCCATCTTCCATTATCTTATTTAATGTTATCCTTGTGTCCTCTAACATACTTTTATGTTCTCTCTCATCCCACGAGGCTGTTTTAGGAGGCACATAATTCATTACAAACTTTCTGCTCTTCCTACCTCTGTCTTCCACTTCCATCATAATCATCTCTACTCTATTCTTTCCATATGTGACATTCTTCACATTTATATCCTTCTTAGTCAGGAACATAACTCCACCCCCTTGTTTTACCTCTCTGTCTCTAAACCAACACACCATGTCCTACACTGTTGGGTGGTAGTGGACCTTTCAATTTTGTCTCTACAATTCCCATTATGTCCGGTTCTTTTTCTCTACGTAATCATTCAGTTCGTTCAAGCCTGTTATTAAGCCATCTATATTTGTGTAAGACATTTTCAATTTTCTGCTACTTCCATCGTGTTTTCTCTTACCCTTTCGTTTTTCTCTGTTATGTACCATTTTCTCACTTTCATATACACTACTTTCCAATAGAATTTATCTTTTTCTTTCTCTGTTCTTCTCTCGTTTTTTTTCTTAGCTTCTTGTCTTTTTGCTTTCTCATCCTCTCTTTCCTCTTTGTTTATTTATCTTTTTATCCATATCTGTTTAAATTGTTCACTGTTTGCTAGTTTCCCTGTTTTTGCTAAGATATTCTCTGCTGTTGTTTGTGACCTGAATTTTATCTTAATTGGTCCGGTGTTATCTGTATTGTATTTCCCTAGTCTATGTAATTCTTCTATTTCTTTCCCTGTTTTTGCTCCATCTTCTTGAACTACTTCCAATATCTTATTTACTTTCTCCTTCTCATCCTTTATCCTTGTAGTCCAATTTGTATTATATTTCTCTTCCATTCCTAATATAATTGTACATTTCTTTTTATCCGCTAAGTCTCTCACTATATTCTCTTCCTCCCTCATCACTTTAATAATAGTCTTTAGTTTGATCTTTCATCTGTTGTGCTACTATATCCTTAAATACAATTTTGTTATTTTCTTGGACTTTTTTCCAACCCTGTACCTCTTTTGCTATGGATTCTTTATTCTCTTTATTATTCCTCTTTAATTCTTCATTCTCATATTTTACTTCTTTTTAACTGTCTTTTTTATTCTTCTATTTCCTTAGTTAGGGTTTGGTTCTCCTTCTTTAACTCTTCCAATTTATCGACTCTCTGTGCTATCTTTGTAAGTTGACCGAACCTACTCTCCCAATGTTCGGTCATTTTCTCTAGTTTTTCTTCTAGACTTGCTAATCGGGGGAGGTGGTATCCCCCCCCCCTTATTAAATCCATGGAAATTATTATTTTCACTTTCCATTGTGTTGTTCTTATCTATATTTCTAACCTAAATGCTTTTACTGATATTTTCAATTTCCCCTGTGTCGTCAGCAGACCTACTGTTTACATTTTTTCTGCTGTCAGGGGGAGCCCGTTCGTCTCTCTCCTCATTTCCTTCCATTTCTCTCAGTAATCCCTCCCCTTCTCCCCTTTCATTACCTTCTACTACACCACGAGCTTTCCCCTTCCCTACTAATACAAGAAGGTACTTCCTCGTAGTTGAAATCCACGAAAATTGCGGTTTTTTTTCCGGAGTTCCAATCTTCGCCGTCAATCCGACGATTGTGTGTGTGTGTGTGTGTGTGTGTGTGTGTGTGTGTGTGTGTGTGTGTGTGTGTGTGTGTGTGTGTGTGTGTGTGTGTGTGTGTGTGTGCGTGCGTGCGTGCGTGCGTGTGTGTGTGTGTGTGTGTGTGTGCGTGCGTGTGTGTGTGTGTGTGTGTGTGTGTGTGTGTGTGTGTGTGCGTGTGTGCGTGTGTGTGTGTGTGTGTGTGTGTGTGTGTGTGTGTGTGTGTGTGTGTGTGTGTGTGTGTGTGTGTGTGTGTGTTTCAGAGCGACAAAAAGACAAAAACAAAAGTAGAAATCAAATGCCCGATTACAGATGCTCTAGAAAAAAGTATATATATATATATATACATATATATATATATATATATATATATATATATATATATATATATATATATATATATATATATATATACAAGCACCCGGCTTCGCCGTCCACGGCTACGCCGTGGGTGCTTGGCCTGCGGCGCTGCTCGCTTCGCCCTTTGGGCTCCGCCCAGTGTTTATTCAATGGTATGTTTTGGTATCAAATAAAAGAGAAAATAATATTAATCTTTATTCATCCTTAACATTATCATTACATTTTATGTTTTTTATAGGCTTTCATTTGCTGTTTAATTATGTCAGTAAATGCAACTTTACTGTTTTCCTGGATTTTTTCCAACCCTGTGCTTCTTTTGCTATGGCCTCTTTGTTGTCTTTATTATTCCTCTTTAATTCTTCATTCTCCTCTTTTACTTCTTTTAACTGTCTTTTTAATTCTTCTATTTCATTAGTTAAATTTTTGTTCGCCTTCTCTAGTTCTTCCAATTTTTCAACTCTTTGCGCAATTTTGGCTACGTTACCGAACCTGTTTTCCCAATGCTCGGTCATCTTATCAAGGTTCTCCTCTAGTCTTGCTGTAAGGACAGGAATTTTGAAGGGATATTATTTTTGGAATTTCGTTTTATTTATCTATTTATTTATTTGAGTGTTGACTTGAGAGACTGGGTAGTATGGACGCCGTGACGGTTTTACTCAACCAAGAAGCAAAGTAGAAAATAGAGCCTTAATAGACCATGAATTTATTCTATTCTATGTCTGCCCATCAAGATGTGTTGGCAAAGAGCCTTACTATAATCATTGAAGAAAAACATACAATAGGAGATAGCTACAAATATATTTCAGCTGATTTTGGTTCAACTAATCTTCGAGGCGACATTAGAATGTTCTCGAACATAGCGGGCGCACCGTAGCTCCGCCCACCCGTGACGTCACTGACACGTTCGGACAGAGGCGTAAAACTAGGGCCATTAATTTTAAGAGTAATAGGAAAAATTCCCAACTTTCAGTTCAGGATTCCACTAGAGAAATAGTTTAGGAAGAGATTGTAGCAGCTAGGGGCTGTGTTGAGAAGCGAAATGAAGTTTTACGAAATAATACAGCAGGGAGGTTAGTAGTTTACCCATAGATACGAACACATACCCGTCTTTTTTTTTTTTTTTTTTTTTTTTTTTTTTTTTTGTGCGCAGCTAAAATTTTAATCTGATGCCAAAAACTATCCTGATAACAGGTATGGGTACGTTCTGTAAGATTAATGAAAATAAATGTCAATATGTGAGTTAAATGATATAGTTCAGATATAGTAGGTAGATAGTTATTATTATTATTAAGTTTTGAATCTGATGCCAAAAACTATCCCGATAACAGGGTTTAAGGGAGTGTACTCCACAAACACTTTGTGGAGTACATTAGCTATGAGAGTGTAATCCTTAGAGTACAATTCTGTCTGTGAACGTTCTCTAATAAGAATACGGGGTTGAAAGTAGACACAATATTGTAAGTAGACTTATACAGTGCCTGTGACCTTACTTATGATACCCATAACCAAAAAAAAAAAAAAAAAAAAAAAAACTGTTATTAAATATCTCGCATACCCATATATTTTTCATACTGTAAGGATCAATAGATTGTCTAGTTGGAGAAAACCACAATATACTTTTGTATTTTCTTACTATATTTTTGCTTCAGTGTAATAATTAACACAGAAAACCTTCACTTATATTCTTTTACTACCCCACTTGGGCATAGGCCTTTTCGCTACCCAGAACCAACCCCGAACGGCCTGAGGAAAGGGGACGGAGTCAGACGTGGATAACAAGGAGCAGTTTACATTTATGGTCAGATATATCCATATAGACGATTGGGTGGTGGCAGCGTATACCTTGATTTCTTATTTCCCAAATCGTCCTTATGTGGGTATCTCTGATCACTCCCATTGGAGGTGCTCTTGGTTAAACACTAATCAATCACGGCACCACATTGCCAATCGGGGGAGGTTGGTATCCCCCGCACCCTCTTTAAATCCCTGGAAACTACTATCATCACCTTCCACTGTGCTGCTCTTATCTATACTTCTAATCTTTACATTTTTGTTTATTCCGTTGTCACCAAAATCATTATTGTCGTCCGCCTCTTGTTTACAAGACGCCTGGCCTCCTGGACCATGTCCCTCTCTTCCTCATTTCCCTCCATTTCCCTCAATAATCCCTTCCCCTCTCCTTCCCTATCACTCCCCCACTACACCACGAGCACTCCCCTTCCCTATAGATACAATAAGGCACTTCCTGGACGTTCAGATCCACGTAGATTTTCTTTTTTCTTCGGTACACCAATTCTCGCCGTCCATTCAACGAAAGTGTGTGTGTGTGTGTGTGTGTGTGTGTGTGTGTGTGTGTGTGTGTGTGTGTGTGTGTGTGTGTGTGTGTGTGTGTGTGTGTGTGTGTGTGTGTGTGTGTGTATTCACCTCGGATCTGCTGCAGTCTCTGTCGAGACAGCCAGACACCACCCTACGGCAGTGAGCTCAGAGATCCTTATTAGCCGATCTCTGGGTAGGTCTGAGACCACTCATACACCACACACCGAGACAGCAAGGTCACAACTCCTTGACTAACGTCCCGTACCTACTCGCTGCTAGGTGAACAGGGGCTACACGTGAAAGGAGACAAACCCAACTTATCTCCGCCCGACCAGGGAATCAAACCCCGGTTCTCTGGCTTGTGAGGCCAGTGCTTTACCAATCCGCCACCGAGCCATGTGTGTGTGTGTGTGTGTGTGTGTGTGTGTGTGTGTGTGTGTGTGTGTGTGTGTGTGTGTGTGTGTGTGTGTGTGTGTGTGTGTGTATTTACCTAGTATTTACCTAGTCGTATCTTACGGGAAGGGGAGCTATGCTAGTGGGTCCCGTCTTCATATCTCATTTTATCTAAACTATTTTTAAATTTTATGTATTGTTTTTGCACACACCACTTTCTCATCTAACTTGTTCCAACTGTCTATTACTCTGTGAGGAAAGCTGTTCTTTTTTCAAATCTCTTCTATAGCTGTCTTTTTTTTATTTTCTTTCCGTGTCCTCTTGTATTTCTATCATCCCATTTTATCAGATTCTCTCTATCAGTAATTCTCTATGCCTTTCATGATTCTGTAAATAGCTATCAAATCTCCTCTCTCTCTTCTTTGCTCTAGTGTCTGTAGTTCAAGTTTTGCTATTCTCTCTTCATATGATAGTTTTGAGAGTGTTGGTGCCAATTTTGTAATTGCTCTTTGTATTCTTTCAAGTTTTTTAATACATTTTTATGTACTTGGTGACCATATCGTTGCTGCATATTCCAGTCTTGGTCTTATCAGGGTGATTAGAATTTTCTTCACCATTTCTTCATCCAGGTATGTAAATGCAACTTTGATTGTTCTTATTAAATTATAAGTTTCTCCAAAAATCTTATTTATATGTTTCTCAGGTGACATATTATTCATAACAATGACTCCCAGGTCCCTTTCATTTTCTACTTTTTTTATTCCTTCTTCTCCCAATTTATATGCTCCTGTTATTCTGTTTTTGCTTTTTCCAAATTCCATTATACTACACTTTTTTGTATTGAACTCCATCTCCCACTTCCTACTCCATTCCTGTACTTTATTTAGATCACTCTGTAGTGATTCACAATCTTCCTCCGTGTTCACTCTTTTCAGTAGTTTTGCATCATCTGCAAAGAAGCTCATATAGCTTTCAATTCCTTCATCCATATCATTAATATATATAGCAAATATTATTGGGGCCAGAACTGTTCCTTGTGGAACACCGCTTATTACTTCATCCCATTTTGAGTGTTTGTCTCTTATCACTACTCTCATTTTCCTTTCTTGCAAAAAGTCTTCCATCCAATTAAGCAGTTTGCCCTGTATTCCTCCTTCAGTTTCTAATTTCTTAAGCAACTTCTTATGTGGTACTTTGTCAAAAGCTTTTTTTAGGTCTAGAAATGCACAATCAGCCCATCCATCTCTTTCTTGTATTATATCTATTACCCTTGAATAGAAACATATTAAATTGGTGACGCACGCTCGTCCTTGTCTGAATCCAAATTGCCTTGGATTTAACACGTTGTTTTTTCCCAAATATTTTACCCATCTACTTTTGACAATTCTTTCACAAGTTTTTGTTATTGTACTTGTTAGAGAGACTGGTCTATAGTTGGTAGGGTCTTCTTTATTTCCTCCTTTATATATAGGTACTATATTTGCTTTTTTCCAATCTTCTGGAACTTTTCCTTCTTTCAAGGAACTGTTTATTATGCTATGTATTTTGTCTGCCAGTTCATTCCTGCATTCTTTCAAAATCCAGTTTGCTATTTCATCTGGTCCATGCGATTTTCTGACATCTAGATTACTCAAGTGTTTCAATATTTCATTCTTTGTTACTTCTATTTCTTTCATGGGAGGGACTTTCTCTTTCCATTCTATCTCTTCAGGTTGTATGTTCTCCCTTGTAAACACTGATTTAAAATGTTTGTTCATAATTTCCGCCATTTCAATTTCCTCTGTGTATTCAACTCCTCCTTGTCTTAATTTCTCCAAGTCTTGTTTGTTTTTCAATTTGTTGTTTACAAATCTGTAAAATAGTTTTGGTTGATCTTTACACTTTTCTATGACATCTTTTTCATATTTTATCTTTTCCTCTCTGCACGTTTGTATATATTCATTTCTATAACAAGTATATATTTTCCATTTTTCAGGCCTTCTGTCTTTTTTCCATCTGGTCCAAGCTTTGTCTCTTTTGTCTTTTAACTCCCTACAACTTTTATTGTGCCAGCATTTTACATATTCTTTTTCTTGTTTTTGTCTTGGGACATACTTTTCCACTCCTTTTTTGTAAATTTTTGTCAAAATATTCCATTTCTCTTCTACTGTTGTTTCTTCTTTGTATATTTCTTCCCAGTTTTCTTTTTTGAAAGAATTCTCTTGTTTTATCAAAGTTTGTTTTTTCATACATCATTCTTCCTTTTCTATATTATTCATTTCTTTTCATGTATTTTTCTTCATTTAGTTCCAGTTCAATCAATATGTGGTCACTTTTACTTATTGGTGTTTTATATTCAATCTTGTCCACTATTCTAGGTTCAGATGTAATTATTAGGTCTAGTCTCGATGGTTCTTCTTCATTTCTATACCTAGTGTTCTCCTGTATCCACTGTGTCATT
This sequence comes from Oratosquilla oratoria, assembly GCF_046742065.1. Classification (NCBI taxonomy): domain Eukaryota; kingdom Metazoa; phylum Arthropoda; class Malacostraca; order Stomatopoda; family Squillidae; genus Oratosquilla; species Oratosquilla oratoria. Next base: position 12,765,030 of record NC_134808.1, on the reverse strand, counting down.
GTATTGTCAGTAATTATCTCAAGTAGAGCGTTTCCCCATGAGCCGTCTCCACCCTTTACTGTCATCTCTTCCCAGCAGATTTCTTTGCAATTATAGTCGCCTATCATAACTATTCTTCCTCCATCTTCCATTATCTTATTTAATGTTATCTTTGTGTCCTCTAACATACTTTTATGTTCACTCTCTTCCCACGAGGCTGTTTTCGGAGGCACATAATTTATCACAAACTTTCTGCTCTTCTTATCTCTGTCTTCCACTTCGATCATAATCATCTCTACTGTATTCTTTCCATATGTGACACACCTCACGTTTATATCCTTCTTAGTCAGGAACATAACTCCACCCCCTTGCTTTGTCTCTCTGTTTCTAATCCAATAATTACACTGATATACAAATTTTAAAAAGTTGCGGATATCTTGGTATCCAACATTTGTTCTATGACATGTGAAACATGCTGATTCAGGATATGAAAACCATTTGTCTCTGTCACCCACCGTTTATTAGATATACGCCTTCAACCATTTATATTTCACTAGACCAATTTATTTTTACATGAGTAATAATGAACATGGCATCAGCTAAGTAAATAGTGAAATTGAGGTGCATGGCACTTGTATTATACAGTAATATCTAGTTCAACATATAATATACACATGCAATCCATACACACTGAAATACTTTCTTAATCTAAGGTGCGTTTGGTTTGAATTTCTTGGTCGTAGACTTGCGTTTGTGTTGAGCATTTGGTATGTCACGCTGAAGTGACCAGCAGTAGTCGGCCAACATTGCTACACTCCATCGACCTTGATACCGTGACTCCATCACCGAGATGTCCTGGTGAAAACGTTCATCGTGTTCGTCACTGAATGAACCTAGGTGTTCGGGGAAGAAGTCAAGATGTGAGTCGAGCAGATGAATTTTAAGGGACATGTTGGCTCCTAAGTGTTTGTACGCACTGATGCATTTCTTCACAACATTAACATGGTCTGCAGATCTATAATTTCCAAGGAAATTGGCTACAACTGATTTGAATGCTACCCATAGCATTTCTTTCAAATGTGAAGTAGTTGTACCCGGTGCAAGCAAATTAACCGAGCAATTCCGCTTGACATTTTGTTAGGGCCAGGTCCCGTACGAGTCAGACAGATCAGCATTGTTAACTAAATGAATACCTTCTCCAGATTGGTAGTCAGGGTCGCATACGTTTGCTGGAAGATGAAGGAGAACTTTCTGCTTGCGTTTCTTCATCAACTGTATATGCTGCAGGTGCTATTGGTATTGGACAACTTACGGGATCATGTGGAATTGGTTTAGAAACTGAGAGAACGTCTGGATACTTTACAGATGCACGAGTTTTGTAAGAAAAGCCTGTGACATTTGCCAAACAAAAATAACAGTCTGTTGTATGGTTTCTTGACTCACGCCATATCATGGGAACTCCGAATGCCATATGGTTGTTCTTCTTCGCCTTCCTAATCCAACCACGCAAGTTGCATGCACATGTCAAACAGATGAACTGTGGTGCCCAGGATTTACCAGTATCCACCTTTGAATCATAGTATAGTTCATATGCTTTCTTCAGAAATGGTGTAAAAGTCTTCCGATGGGATTTGTCTGTTAGATAGCCGCACACATAGCAAAACAGATCCGGTGAATTTATACAACCTCTGGACGCCATAATTTCGCCTTAACCTGAAAATTGAAAAAGAAAAAAATGAAAGATTAGTAATGCTATATCTTAAATGTTTTGACACGTTACATTAAATACAACTATTTTTACAGACGACGATAATATTGTATGGCGTTGTATGAAAAATTACTAAAAACGTGGGGGTTAAAAAATGTGATGAACGGTGTTTCTAGAAAATTCATTTTTGTCAATATTTTAGAAACCTGACGTGATAGAGCAAAACGGTTTTCAGATTTGAAATCAGCATAAAAAACTACATTAGAAAAAGTGAACGCCATACCAGATATCTATAGCTTGTTTATCAGTGTTATATGCATTATGTCCTACACTGTTGGGTGGTAGTGGACCTTTTAATTTTGTTTTCTACATTTCCCATTATGTCCGATTCTTTTTCCTTCAAATAATCATTCAGCTCATTCAATCCTGTTATCAATCCATCTATATTTGTGTAAGACACTCTTAGTTGTCTGCCACTTCCATTGTGTTCTCTGTTTCCCTTTTGTTTTTCTCTTGTATGTCGACTTTCTTTAGTTTCATATTCACTACTATCCAATAGAATCTTTCTTTTTCTGACTCTGTTCTGTTCTCTTTTTTTTTCCTTAGCTTCAAGTCTTTTCTCTTTTTCTTCCTCTCTTTCCTCTTTATTCATTTCCCTATTTATCCATACCTTTTTATATTGTTCACTTGTTGCTAGTTTCCCTGTTTTGGATAAGATATTCTCTGCCGTCGTTTGTGACCTGAATTTAATCTTAATTGGTCTGGTCTTATCTGTACTATACTTTCCGAGTCTGAACTTCTCTTCGATTTGTTTCATTATTTCTGGTTCATCTTCCTGAACTAATTGTAGTAAACTGCTTATTTTTTCATTTTCCTCTTTGATTCTTGAGGTTCTATCTGGGTTATGTTTCTCTTCCATTCCTAATATAATTATACATTTCTTTTTGTCTGCTAAGTCTCTTACAATATTCTCCTTCTGTCTCATCACTTTGTTAACTGAGTCTTCAGTTTGTTCTTTCATTTGCTGTTTAATTACATCAGTAAATGCAACTTTACTGTTTTCTTGGATTGTCTTCCAACCCTTAGCTTCTTTAGCTATGGCCTCTTTGTTTTCTTTATTATTCCTCTTTAATTCTTCATTCTCCTCTTTTACTTCTTTTAACTGTCTTTTTAGTTCTCTTATTTCCTTAATTAATTTTTTGTTTGCCTTCTCTAGTGCTTCCAATCTTTCAACCCTTTCAGCCATTTTTGACATTCTACCGAACCTACTCTCCCAATGTTCAGTCATTTGTTCAAGTTTTTCTTCGAGTAATGCCAGTCGGGGGAGGTTGGTATCCTCCCCCCCCCCTCCTTAAATCCCTGGAAATTATTATCCTCACCTTCTGTTGTGCTACTCATATCTATGTTTCTAATCTTTACATTTTTGTTAGACCCTTCATCGTCACTAAACTGGTCCGGCCCTCTTTTGTTTACATGACGTCCTGCCTGCCTGGACCAAGTCCTCTCCTTCCTCATTTCCTTCCATTTCCCTCAGTAATCCCTCCCCTTCTCCTTTTTCCTCACTTTCCCATTACACCACGAGCAATTCCCTCCCCCCCCCCTGTAAATACAAGAGGTACTTCCTTTGCTTTGGGATCCACGAAAATTTCACTTTTTCTTCAGAACGACCTCTACGCCGTCCATCCGATGAAGTGTGTGTGTGTGTGTGTGTGTGTGTGTGTGTGTGTGTGTGTGTGTGTGTGTGTGTGTGTGTGTGTGTGTGTGTGTGTGTGTGTGTGTGTGTGTGTGTGTGTGTGTGTGTGTGTGTGTGTGTGTGTGTGTGTGTGTGTGTGTGTGTGTGTGTGTGTGTGTGTGTGTGTGTGTGTGTGTGTGTGTGTGTATTTACCTAGTTTTTACCTAGTTGTATTTTACGGGAAGGGGAGCTATGCTCGTGAGGGCCCGTCTTCATATCTCATTTTATCTAAACTATTTTTAAATTCATGTATTGTTTTTGCACACACCACTTTCTCATCTAACTTGTTCCAACTGTCTATTACTCTGTGAGGAAAGCTGTTCTTTTTCAAATCTCTTCTATAGCTGTCTTTTTTTTATTTTCTTTCCGTGTCCTCTTGTATTTCTGTCATCCCATTTTATCAGATTCTCTCTATCAGTAATTTCTATGCCTTTCATGATTCTGTAAATAGCTATCAAATCTCCTCTCTCTCTTCTTTGCTCTAGTGTCTGTAGTTCAAGTTTTGCTATTCTCTCTTCATATGATAGTTTTGAGAGTGTTGGTGCCAATTTTGTAATTGCTCTTTGTACTCTTTCCATTTTTTTTATACTTTTTTTTTTTTTGTACTTGGTGACCATATCGTTGCTGCATATTCCAATCTTGGTCTTATCAGGGTGATTAGGATTTTCTTCACCATTTCTTCATCCAGGTATGTAAATGCAACTTTGATTGTTCTTATTAAATTATAGGTTTTTCCAAAAATCTTATTTATATGTTTCTCAGGTGACATATTATTCATAACAATGACTCCCAGGTCCCTCTCATTTTCTACTTTTTTTATTCCTTCTTCTCCCAATTTATATGCTCCTGTTATTCTGTTTTTGCTTTTTCCAAATTCCATTATACTACACTTTTTTGTATTGAACTCCATTTCCCACTTCCTACTCCATTCCTGTACTTTATTTAGATCTCTCTGTAGTGATTCACAATCTTCTTCAGTTTTCACTCTTTTCAGTAGTTTTGCATCATCTGCAAAGAAGCTCATATAGCTTTCAATTCCTTCATCCATATCATTAATATATATAGCAAACATTATTGGGGCCAGAACTGTTCCCTGCGGAACACCGCTTATTACTTCATCCCATTTTGAGTGCTGGTCTCTTATCACTACTCTCATTTTCCTTTCTTGCAAAAAGTCTTCCATCCAATTTAGTAGTTTGCCCTGTATTCCTCCTTCAGTTTCTAATTTCTTAAGCAACTTCTTATGTGGTACTTTGTCAAAAGCTTTCTTTAGGTCTAGAAATGCACAGTCCGCCCATCCATCTCTTTCTTGTATTATATCTATTAGCCTTGAATAGAAACATATTAAATTGGTGACGCATGCTCGTCCTTGTCTGAATCCAAATTGCCTTGGATTTAACACTTTGTTTTTTTCTAAATATTTTACCCATCTACTTTTGATCATTCTTTCACAAATGTTTGCTATTGTACTTGTTAGAGAGACTGGTCTATAGTTGGTAGGGTCTTCTTTATTTCCTCCTTTATATATAGGTACTATATTTGCTTTTTTCCAATCTTCTGGAACTTTTCCTTCTTTCAAGGAACTGTTTAGTATGCTATGTATTTTGTCTGTCAGTTCATTCCTGCATTCTTTCAAAATCCAGTTTGCTATTTCATCTGGTCCATGCGATTTTCTGACATCAAGATTATTCAAGTGTGTTACTTCTATTTCTTCCATAGGGGGGACTTTCTCTTTCCATTCTATCTCTTCAGGTTGTATGTTCTCCCTTGTAAACACTGATTTAAAATGTTTGTTCATAATTTCCGCCATTTCCATTTCCTCAGTGTGTTCAACTCCCTCTTGTCTTAATTTCTCCAAGTTTTGTTTGTTTTTCAGTTTATTGTTTACAAATCTGTAGAATAGTTTTGGTTGATCTTTACACTTTTCTATGACATCTTTTTCATATTTTATCTTTTCCTCTCTGCACGTTTGTACATATTCATTTCTATAACAGGTATATATTTTCCATTTTTCAGGTCTTCTGTCTTTTTTCCATCTGGTCCAGGCTTTGTCTCTTTTGTCTTTTAACTCCCTACAACTTTTGTTGTACCAGCATTTTACATATTCTTTTTCTTGTTTTTGTCTTGGGACATACTTTTCCACTCCTTTTTTGTAAATTTTTGTCAAAATATTCCATTTCTCTTCTACTGTTGGTTCTTCTTTGTATATTTCTTCCCAGTTTTCTTTTTGAAAGAATTCTCTTATTTTATCAAAGTTTGTTTTTTCATACATCATTCTTCCTTTTCTATATTGTTCATTTCTTTTCATATATTTTTCTTCATTAAGTTCCAGTTCAATCAATATGTGGTCACTTTTACTTATTGGTGTTTTATATTCAATTTTGTCCACTATTCTAGGTTCAGATGTAATTATTAGGTCTAGTCTCGATGGTTCTTCTTCATTTCTATACCAAGTGTTCTCCTGTATCCATTGTGTCATTGTATGGTCAGTAACCATCTCAAGTAGAGCGTTTCCCCATGAGCCGTCTCCACCCTTTACTGTCATCTCTTCCCAGCAGATTTCTTTGCAATTAAATCGCCCATCATAACTATTCTTCCTCCCTCTTCCATTATCTTGTTTAATGCTATCTTTGTGTCCTCTAACATACTTTTATGTTCACTCTCTTCCCATGAGGCTGTTTTCGGGGGCACATAATTTATCACAAACTTTCTGCTCTTCTTATCTCTGTCTTCTACTTCCATCATTATCATCTCTACTGTATTCTTTCCATATATGACACACTTCACGTTTATATCCTTCTTAGTCAGGAACATAACTCCACCCCCTTCCTTTTTCACTCTGTTTCTAATCCAATAATTATATGCATCATGTCCTACACTGTTGGGTGGCAGTGGACCTTTTAATTTTGTTTCTACAATTCCCATTATGTCTGGTTCTTTTTCCTTCAAATAATCATTCAGCTCATTCAATCCTGTTATTAATCCATCTATATTTGTGTAAGACACTCTTAGTTTTCTGCCACTTCCATTGTGTTCTCTGTTTCCCTTTTGTTTTTCTCTTGTATGTCGACTTTCTTTAGTTTCATATTCACTACTCTCCAATAGAATCTCTCTTTTTCTGACTCCGTTCTTTTCTCGTTTTTTTCCTTAGCTTCAAGTCTTTTCTGTTTTTCTTCTCTTTCCTCTTTATTCATTTCCCTTTTTATCCATACCTTTTTATATTGTTCACTTGTTGCTAGTTTCCCTGTTTTGGATAAGATATTCTCTGCCGTCGTTTGTGACCTGAATTTAATCTTAATTGGTCTGGTCTTATCTGTGCTATACTTTCCGAGTCTAAATTTCTTTTCGATTTGCTTCATAATTTCTGGTTCATCTTCCTGAACTGATTCTAGTAATTGGCTTACTTTTTCATTTTCCTCTATGATTCTTGTGGTTCTATCTGGGTTGTGTTTTTCTTCCATTCCTAATATAATTATACATTTCTTCTTGTCTGCTAAATCTCTTACTATATTCTCCTTTTGTCTCATCACTTTAATAACCGAGTCTTCAGTATGTTCTTTCAATTGCTGTTTGACTATGTCAGTGAATGAAACTTTATTGTCTTCTTGGGTTGCTTTCCAATTCTTAGCTTCTTTAGTTATGGCCTCACTGTTTTCTTTACTATTCCTCTTCAATTCCTCATTCTCCACCTTTACTTCTCTTAACTGTCTTTTTAGGTCTTCTATTTCATCAGTTAAGTTTTTGTTCGCCTTCTCTAGTTCTTCCAATTTTTCAAACCTCTCGGCGATTTTTGTCATCTTGCCAAACCTAACTTCCCAGTTGTCAGACATTTGTTGAAGTTTTTCCTCCAGTTTTGTCAGTCGGGGGAGGTTGGTATCCGCCGCCCTTTCATTAAATCCTTTGAAATTATCATCCTCACCTTCCATTGTACTGCTCTTATCTATGTTTCTGATCTTTACATTTTTATTAGACATTTCGTCGTAACTCAGCTGGTCGGGAGGCCGTTTTTTGATGTTTACATTTCGTCTGTCTGCCTAGGCCAAGTCTTCTCCTTCCTCATTTCTTTCCATTTCCCTCAGCAATCCCTTCCCTTCTCCTTTTTCCCTACTTTCCCACTACCCCACGAGCAATTTCCCCCCACCCTGCAAATACAATAGGTACTTCCTTTGCTTTGGAATCCTCTATTTTTCTTCAGAACGTCCTCTACGCCGTCCGTTCACTGAAGTGTGTGTGTGTGTGTGTGTGTGTGTGTGTGTGTGTGTGTGTGTGTGTGTGTGTGTGTGTGTGTGTGTGTGTGTGTGTGTGTGTGTGTGTGTGCGTGTGTGTGTGTGTGTGTGCGTGTGTGTGTGTGTGTGTGTGTGTGTGTGTGTGTGTGTGTGTGTGTGTGTGTGTGTGTGTGTGTGTGTGTGTGTGTGTGTGTGTGTGTGTGTGTGTGTGTGTGTGAATATATTTGAATTATATCTGTAATACTTAAGAGATATAAGCGTCGTACCAAATCCGCAGGAACGCCGAAAATAGACGGGGGAGTGAAATTTTACAAATTACACATAGAGAGGATTTTGTAGGTTGTAGTGACCATTAGCGTCCTCTCATGCCGAACCGTTAGTGGATATACATTATGAATAGCCGATGAAGATAGGGGAAAATGTTAATAGTTCAAAGTTAGTGGGGAAAAAATCGGACATTTAGCAGCTTACCTTGATTGGTAAGGATGGTGACTGGAGATAGTTATCTTTAGAAATAGAAACCGTGTAATATCTTTCTTTATATTGAGTTATATTCGGTATACAAAGAGGATTTGTGATTAGTAGTTGATGTGAGAGCGTATTATGACTAACGTTTCCCTTGATTGGTAAGGATGTTGATTGAAGATAGTTATCATTTAAAATAGAAACTGTGTAATATCTTTCTTTAAATTGAGTTGCATTCGGGATACAAAGAGGATTTGTGATTAGTAGGTGATGTGAGAATTAAACCAATAATTAAGAAGAGAAGGGAACTGAAAGTGATGGGGTCGACAGTGGCGGTAGCTAGGGATGAACCGAGTGAACAGACAACACACTTCCGAAGAAACTACAAGCCTGAGTGCAAGATAAGTCTACGGGTGTAAGGATACACCATTCCACAGTGACCGCAACCACAACCACGCGTATGCTGAATCCAAGGGACGACAAGACGAGGAACGAGGAGTCCATAACCCTACGAACAACTACTACTACGAGTGAACGAGGTACAGCGAGCTACAAGGAACGAGGGGATGAGCCAACAACAGCAACAAGCACCAGTGAACAAGGACTGACGAGGGACGACGAGGCTGACGTACGTGGAGGCAGTCAATTCAAATCGACTTTAAAAACACTGAAGGTATGACTACTAACACTAATGTATTAAGACACGAGGTTTACACCTCAAATATCAATATTCCCAAACTCACAGGTGATGAAAACACCTTGGGAGTTAATAGGTTCCTTAGTTTGGTTGATACATTAATTGTAAGCAAAAATATACATACATATACCAAGGCTTTTCCCCCTTACAAGGGGGGTAGCCAAAAAGAAAAAGACATAAAAACCATTCCCACACACTCCATCCCTAAATACATTCCACTCCCCTGCACACTCCCTCTTATCTTGGCACCTCCTGGATCACGGGTCATCCCTGCACCTTGTCCACTGCCCTGGGTCAGAGGCAGTGTCGCAAGACACAGCACACCCACAGCAAGGCCGCTTCATTAAATCGACGACTCCCCTCTCCGTCCCCCCATGCAAAAAAGGAGAAGACGGGGAAAGATCTCTTCGGGCTGCGTCAAATTTTTCTCACACATACAACGTCACCCCCATCCCCCCGCCCATTCCACCTCATGCATCACAATATCATCTATATACAACCATTCTCCATTCACCCCTGTCTTCTGTCCTCTCCCGTCCTTCCTCAACAGACATTCCCCTCTTCACCAAAGCCTCCTTCACCCCATCCATCCATCTCATCCTAGGACGCCCCTTAATGTTCACTCCCTCCGCATCTGCCTCCCATACCTCTTTCTTCACTCATTCTTTCCATGTGTTCAAACCATCCCAATACTCTTTCATCAACCCTATCTCCCAACTCCCTCACTAACCCTGTTCTCCTCCTCACCTCCTTATTTCTCACTCTTTCCAGCATAGTAACCCCTATCATACTTCTAAGACACTTCATCTCAAACACATTCAAACTCCTTCTCTCTTCCTCTCTAATGTTCCATGTTTCTGCCCCATACAGTGCTGTTGGCACAATCACTCCTTCATATAACCTCCTTTTAGCATCCATTCCCAAATGTCTATTCCTTATTACACTTTTTAATCCACCAATGCATTTACTCACTTCTCTCAATCTACATTCTACCTCCACCTCCACTCCTCCCTTTTCTGCCATATTTGCTATCCACTTCCTCCAGTCGCTCTCCCTTAATGCTTACTTCTAGTCTGCTGCCCCTTTCACCCCTTGTACATCTCATCACCTTACTTTTACCCACTTTTTTTCAACTTTCTTCTATCACACACTCTCCCAAACTCTGTCACCAACTTCCTCAATCCCTCCTCTGATCCTGCTACAAGCGCAGTGTCGTCCGCAAACAACAGCTGGCTCACCTCCCACTTTTCTCCATTTTCTTTAAACATCTCCAATCCCTATCCAACCATCCTTGTATTTACTTCTCGTACCACCCCATCCATGTATAAGTTAAACACCCAGGGTGACATACACATCCCTGACGAAGTCCCACCTTTACCTCGAACCACTCACTCTCTCCATTTCTAATCCTGACACATGCTCTACTACTATAGTGAAAACTCTTAACAGCTCCTAGCTTTCCTCCTAACCCGTATATCTGCAAAAACTCCCACATTGCCTTCCTGTCTACCCTATCATAAGCCTTTTCCAGATCCATAAAAGACCAAAAAAACGTCCTTACCTTTTCCTACAGTTTTCTCACATATCTGTCTTACCACAAAATCTGATCTACACAACCTCTACCCGTCCTAAATCCACACTGTTCCTCACCAATTACTCCTTCTGTTCCTCTCCTAATCCTCTCAATCAAGATCCTCCCATAAGCCTTCCCAACTATACTTAACAAGCTAATCCTTCTGAAACTACTACATTCACACTTGTCCCCCTTTTCCCTTGTAAAGTGGAACTATACAGGCACTCCTCCAGTCCTCCAGCACTCTACCCTCTCTCCAGCAAACATTAAATAGCCTCACCAGGAAAGTCCACCATAATTGTACCTCCTTTTTTTTTTAAACATTCTGCATGGCATCCATCCAGACCTGGTGCCTTACCTGCTCTCATCATCCTAACAACTACCTTCACTTCATCCTTCCTTATTTCTCCTCCATTTTCCTCACTCATCACTCTCATTTTCTTAGCACTTCCCACTGCAGCTATCTTTCCCTCCCTATCCTCCTTCACGTTTAACAACTCCTTAAAATACTCTGCCCGCCTTCCCCTTATTGCCTTCTCTTCCATTATCATCTCTCCATCTGCACCTTTTACTTTTTCTTCTCTACTTGATTCGCCTCCTCTTCCTCTCTTAATTTCTTTCCAAAACATCTTTTTATTACTTTCAAAGTTTTCTGTCATACTCTTACCCCATTTCACATCTACTCTCCTCTTTGCCTCCTTTACCTTGTGCTCTACTTCTCTTCTCTTTTCTTTGTACCTCTCATATGACTCCCTCGTCCTATTTTATAACCAATTTGTGAAAGCTCACTTCTTCTCCTCTACAACCTTCTTTGTTTCCTCATCCCACCATTCACGACCCTTCCTTCTATTTCCTCCCGTCCCTCTTGTTTCCACACACCATCTTTGCACACTTTGTGACTCCCTCCTTGAACCATCCCCATTTCCCCTCCACTCCTAGCTCTACTCTATTCTTCACTCCCTCTCACTCCTCTTTCAGCTTCTTCTTGTGCGCATTCTCCTTTTACTTTTCATTTAAAGAGTTCACTCTAAGCAACTCCTTACCTTTTGTCCTTTTCATCTTTCTCCATCTATCCTCCACTCTCAACTTACCTTCCACCAAAAAATTATGTTATTCACCCACTCTCTCTCCTTAGCACATGTGCATCCTTAACTCTTCCTATTATACTCATATCTACCACTACATAGCCCATTAACGCTCTATCTACCACCCTTCCATCCACCACCCTCTCCCATGTGTACATATGCTTGACTTTCTTCCGAAACACTGTATTTGCTATCATCAACCCTCTTTCTAGACATCTCCACCATCAACTCTCCACTACGATTCTTTCCTGAAACTCCACATTTCCCAACCACTCCGTCAATTGGTTCATTTCCTACCCTAGCATGGTCTTCCAGTACTACTACATTGACGTTTCCTCCCTAATCCCTCATTTAAATCTATCCCAAAACCCTTCCTTTCTTTTACACTCTTCTCACTCTTCTCCTTCCATTCCACTACACGTTTACTTATATCTTCACTTATTAGTATAGCCACCCCTTCTCTCCCTCGCTCTCTCTTCACTCCTGATAACCTCCCAATGACACTCCCAAACTCACACTCGCCCTTCCCTCTCAACTTTGTTTCACTCAAAGCCAACACATCCATCTTTCTTCTCACAAACATACTACCTATCTCTTCCCTTTTACTTTCATCTGTACCACATCCACACACATTAAAAGATCCAAACCTTAGGGTGCTGGTTGGAAAACTCCTAGACCCTCTTATGCCTTTACTTTTTTTTAGGAATGTCCCCTGTGGGGCTACAGGGAGAAGGATGCCTGGTCCCAATCCCCGTCCCGTTTTTCTCGCCTCTTACGATCCAAGTGGAAATACTTGGTAATATAACAGATGAAAAAAGGAAAATAGACATCTTAAAAGAGAATGTAGATCCTGAGAAGGGTAGAGCTAGCCTTATAATAAATTTCCAGCAAATAGAAGATATCAACCAATATGAAGCTTATAAGAAGGCATTCATTAAACATTTTCTGTCAAAGTGTGATCAGGATCCAATCAGGTCTTTGGTTAGAATTATAAAGAAAATAGAAACAAGTGAATCAGACACAGAATACTTAGCAAGGTTAGACAGATGGTCAAAGGACGAATTCTATCTTGAAATATTCAGATTGGATAGAAAGGTCTAGTGATAAAATGAAAGTTTCTCAGGTAATCAAATTAATCACATTTGGCTTGCTAGCAAACAGCTCAGATGAATTAACAGCAGAAAAGCTGTATAAAGATCTCAAGACAACTATGAATTTAGGGAAGTGGATTATCTTCTTCAATGGTATAGTGAACCCAAAGCAATTAGTCCATATGTGATGACAGTGGGACAATAGAAAGAAACTAGGAACTCTAAAAGTGATTATAGAAAAAGAGAATCTGAACATAGAGTTAGAAGTACTTCAAGGGATGCTAGAGTTGTATATTACAATTGTAATACCCGAAACAAAAGGAAAAACCCCAGACACAGAATAAAACAATACTACAGAACTCCCCATAGACATACACACAGTATTGTGTTAGGGATAAGAGTGATTTTTTTTTTTTTTTTTTTTTTTTTTTTTGTGACAATTACTGATGTAGAAGTCGGTGAATCTGTTGCAAATAGCGATCACAACTTAGTTAGATTCAAACACCTAAAAATTTTTAGAATAGATACTTGTGTTTCTAAAATACCCGATTTCAGTGAAGCTCAGTTCATAGGACTACGTCAGGAGCTTCAGCTTACAGATTGGGAGGCAAAATTAAATGAAAGACCTGTAGATCAGATGTGGGAAATATTTCAAAATACGCTCACTAAGATGATTCATACTTACATTCCTTTTAAGGACAGACGTCCATCAAATCAGGCTCGCCCAAAGTGGCTCGACAAAGAAACCGAAAAAAGTATTGCTAAAAAGAGACAGGCTTATAAGAAATATAAGTACTCGGATGCATCTAATGACTATGAAAGTTATGTATCAATACAGAGAGATTTAAAAAAGACAATAAAAAAACGACAATACGAAATGAATATCGCTGATAAATCCAAAGAGAATCCCAAAGAATTCTACAGTTACATTACAGATAAAAGGGTTGTTAGGAATCACATTGGTCCACTATTATCTGCTGACGGTCAACTTGAATATTCAAATGAAGGAATGTGTAATATTTTAAACAATTATTTTAGCTCAGTATTCGTAAACGAAACACCTCAAAGTGAGCTCCAAACTGAAACCTGTGAAAAGTCTGGGGTAAACTTACTCACTACGGTGAATATAATAAAAGAAAAAATTAAAAGGTGTATAGACAAACTCAAAGTTAATAAAACACCAGGGCCTGACGGTTGGCATCCAAGAATCTTAAAGGAAATGAAAAATGAGATTGTTGTTCCATTAGAAATTATTTTCAAGAAATCCATCATATCCGGAGATGTCCCAGGAGAATGGAAGCTAGCTAACGTTACTCCCATATTCAAAAAAGGTGACAAAAAGAAACCTAATAACTATAGGCCTATAAGTTTGACTTCAATCGTAGGAAAAATAATGGAATCTATCGTCAGAGATGCTATCGAACATCATTTAGAAAGTAACCGATTGATAAATGATAGCCAGCATGGTTTCAGACGGAAACGTTCTTGCGTGACTAACTTACTCGAATTCTACAACACATTTATCTCGAGTTATGACAAAAGAAACAATATAGATTTGATATATCTAGACTTTGCAAAAGCTTTTGATACTGTCCCACACGAAAGACTACTTACTAAATTAGCTTCACACGGAATTAGCTTCACACGGTTGCCTATTAAGTTGGACTAGTAATTGGTTAAATGATCGAAAACAGACAGTTGTTTTAAATGGAAAAAATTCTGGATGGAAAAAAGTTACAAGTGGAGTTCCTCAGGGTTCCGTTCTTGGGCCACTTCTATTTATAGTATATATAAATGACATAGACCATGGACTAAAATCTACTGTTTCCAAATTTGCTGATGATACAAAACTGTGCGGAATGGCAAATGGTCACTTAAATCAGTTAGATATTCAAGAAGATTTAGATAAATTACAGCAATGGTCTGAAAAATGGCTAATGAAATTAAACACAAGTAAATGTAAGATAATGCACATAAGTAAAAATAACAGCAAGTACGATTGCAAGTTATTTGGAAATTCGTTAACAAAAGTGAATAGTGAAAAGGATCTCGGCGTAATTATCAGTAACGATCTCAAATCATCCAAGCAGTGTATTTCAGCCTCTGAGAAAGCAAATAATATTCTAGGACTGATTGCGCGATCTTTTGACTTCAAAAGTCCATCACTCATTAACAAGCTATATCAATCGTTAGTTCGTCCACATTTGGAATATGCTGTTTCCGTATGGTCACCGAATCTCATTAAAGACATTGACAGATTGGAAAAAGTACAAGTACAAAGTACAAAGCCACAAAACTGATTCCAAGTATAAAAAATAAATCATACGACAATCGACTAAAACATATGAATCTGTTTTCCCTAAAAAGGCGTAGACTCAGAGGTGACTCGATACAGGTCTTTAAAATTCTAAAGGGAATTGACAACATCAAAAGTGACAAAATTTTCCCACTGAATGAGAATCAGACAAGAAACAATGGTCTCAAACTGTCCGGAAATAGATTCAATTTGGAAGTGGGTAGAAACAACTTGGCCAACCGTGTAGTTAATGGATGGAATAAACTTCCTGTAGAGGCAGTGCAATGTAGTTCAGTTCGAAGCTTTAAAAATCATTTAGATAAACACCTAAGCAAGATGCTGTAATGATTATAATTTATTTTGTTATTTGTTTTTGTTTTGTTATCATTTGTCTGTTCGATTCTCATTTATTATTAGTTATATGTCAATCTATTATTATTTATTATTTACCTGTTTTTTTCTGTGCCTATGCGTTTATTTATGTATTTTATTTGATACTTACATTATTATAGTTTTTATTCATTTATTTATTGTTATTATTAGGACTTTTTTCGCATCCGACCTAGATATGGACCAAAAGGTCTCCTGTCGACATGCTCCGCCTTTGTAATCCTTTGTAGAAGGGTAAAAGAAAACTCCACCATCATAGATAATTGTAAACTGACAATTACAATTGGAAGGACTTCTGTAGGACCTCTCATTACTGGTAGAGAGTTCAATAAACCTATGCAAATATTTATTGATACAGGATCTGTAGTTAATGTTATAACTAGTAGAGTTTTAAACCAATTGAAACCAGGAGTGAAAATCTTGGAACCAATCCATTATTCATTGCAAGGAGCATCTGGAAATCAGTTAAAAACATTAGGTAAGGTTGAACTAGAAATCATCTTATATACAAATGAACATTTGCACATTCTAGTGATAGTTATAGAATATATGTTTCCCCAGGAGATTTATTGATGGGATTTGCAACTATGAGAAAAAAGAACATGGTCATATGTCCTGCTGATTTAGGGATCTTAGCGAAATTACAGTTAATCCCGTTTTTAAATCAACCAGACTTAAGACCAGTGACAGGAATCAAAGAATCCCCAGAAATAGATGTGAGAAATAACATTTATATTTTAGATAACGAGGACAAGCGGTCAAGACCAACAGAAAGTAAAGTCACATATAGTGAACCCAACTCAGTTGTTCAAGAAATCCTAGAAATTACTAATTCATCAACTACAAATACAGCCTTGCAAATTGTGGATGGTGGTGTAATAAAGTCAACATTATTATACTCCAAAACAATTAACAGGATTGAGGTGCAGTTGAAAGGAGTCACTGTAAACTCTGAAATTTTAATCATCTTAGAATCAATTAGATTAAAAGGTTTGAAATTAAACTCAGGGATTTATAAGTCAAATAAGAACACGGTAGAAATATTAGTGATTAGTACTTGGAATATAGACATAGTCTTAAGAAAAGATACACAAATAGAATGTTTCCAAATGTTTACAAAACCCATTAAGATTAATGAGGGTACTGAGGAGGTGGAATTACCATTTTCATCAATCTGTTCAATTCAGGAAGAAACAGAGTTGGGAAAGAAATACAAGAATCAACTAGAACCTACTAGTTGTCCTGGGTTGAATGAAAGCTTAGTTGCTTTGCTCTTGAAGCACAAAAAGCAATTGCTTTGCCGGGGACGCCTTAAGCAAAACAACTGTTTTAAAACATCAGATCAAATTAAAACCAGGGACTCAACCTATCTTTATACCTGCCTACAGAGTACCACAATCTAAATTAGCTCTTGGAACATAAGAATAAAGGAGACTACAAGAGACACCATAAGGCCTACACTAGGCAGCTCCGTATCCATCACCATATGTCATCCCCATCCATAAAGTTGTCTAATCGTTTTTTAAAACAACCGATAGTTTCAGCGCTTACTACATGGTTACTAAGTTTATTCCATTCGTCGAGCACCCTACTAGTAAATCAATTCTTGCCTATTTCCTTTTTTAATCTAAAATTGTCCAGTTTATAACCATTACTGCGAGTCCTACCCTGTTGTTTTATTATGATGACCTTGTTTGTATCACCCTTGTTATAACCTTTGATCCACTTGAACACTTCTATTAGATCACCCCGCACTATGCGTCTTTCCAGAGAGTGTAAGTTAATGTGCCTAACCCTCTCTTCGTAAGGCAAATTTCTGAGTCCATGTATCATTTTGGTAATTCTTCTCTGTACTGATTCTAGTGAATTGATGTCCATTCTGTAGGATGGAGACCAAAACTGTACTGCATAGTCAAGGATAGGTCTGACTATCACTAGATGGTTTGATAATTACCTCTGCATTTCTATTCATTACCATCCTAGCAATGCAACCTAATGCTCTGTTACCTTTATTTCTGGAGGTCCGGACTCACCAGAACTCCCCAAGTCCCTCTCGCACTCAGATTTTTCTAAAAACGTGTTATCTAAGATGTATATATTTTTGGGTTTGTGTAGCCCTACGCTTAACGCGCTACATTTAGAGGTATTGAAGTTCATTTGCCATTTCACCGACCATCTTAACAATTTATTAAGATCATCCTGCAGAATCTCGGCGGCGTCCCCTACTGACCTAATTAGACGTCCTATTTTAGTGTTGTCCGCAAATTTACTAACATCACTATTTATCCATTTGTCCAAGGCGTTTATGTACATATAATGAACAACAAGGGCTATGTCATTTCAGGTGATGGCATAAAACCTTCACCAAGGAAACTTGCTGCTATTTTAGAAGGACCTATACCGAGGTCTGTAGGTGAAGTTCAATCATTTTTGGGTCTAGTAACTTATTATTGTAGGTTTGTGAGAAATTTTTCAAGTGTATTAGCACCTCTGTATGATTTACTGAAGAAAGATGCAAAATTTAAGTGGTCTTCTGTTGAAGCAAATGCATCTATTACTGTTAAGGAAGAGTTAGCCAAATCGGATTTACTTGCCAATTTTGATGGTGAGCATTATGTTATTGTTGAGGTAGATGCTTCACCAGTTGGAGTAGGATGTGTGTTAATACAAGAAATTAATGGTTGTTCACGACCAGTTTACTTTGCAAGTAAAAAGCTGTCTGCCGCTGAGCTAAATTATTCTCAGTTGGACAAAGAAGCTCTAGCGTTAGTGTACGCTGTAACTAAGTTTAAGTATTTTTTGCTTGGCCGTAAGTTTGTGATCCGTACAGATCACAAACCTCTACTTGGTTTGTTTGGTAAAGATAAACAGATTCCTGTCAATGCAAATGCAAGAGTACAGCGTTGGGCATTATTGTTATCCCAGTATGATTACAATTTATGTTTTAAGTCTGGTAAAGATAATGTTGTGGCAGATGCCCTGAGCCGCTTGCCTATGTCAGATTCTGTTTTAGACTCACATACACCTGCTGAATATGTGAATATAGTTGAAAATTTGGAAGATCAAAATATTTCCTATGAAAGGGTTAAGGTTATGACAGAGTGACCCTGTTTTGAGTAAAGTGTTTTAATGTGTTAAATTTGGTTGGGTATCTGATCCTGTTATTTCTGAATATGCAGCAGTTAAAGCAGATTTAAGTATATATGAAGATGTGTTGCTATTTAGGAATAGAGTTGTTATACCAGCTGAGTCAAGAGGTAGTGTACTTTCACAGCTGCATGTAGGCCATAATGGTATCAGCGCTATGAAGGCTGAAGCCAGGAATTGGATTTGGTGACCTAAGTTAGACCAAGATATATCAGAGGTTACTAAAGCCTGTTCAATTTGTTTTAAAGAATTTTTAGGCTCTCAGGAAGTTACCTTACCATGGCCTGAGACGGGTAAGTCTTGGTGTAGACTCCATACGGACTATCCAGGTCCAACCAATGAAAATTATTTCTTAATGATTGTAGATTCACACTCGAAATTTATGGATGTTCATGTAACAAAGCCTACAACATCTACAGTAACAATTTCTATGCTGAGAAAAACTTTTTTGTAATTTTGGGTTACCTGACATTGTGGTTTCAGATAATGCTTCATCTTTTGTATCTGAGGAAATGGAGACTTTCTTAAAAAAGAACGGAATTAAACATATGACTCCTGCCCCTTATAACCCATCATCTAATGGTTTGGCTGAGAGGGCTGTAAAACTTTCAAGGAAGAATTAAGTAAATTTAAGGAAGGTGATATACGAACCATAGTCTGTAGATTTTTATACAATATCAGACGTTCAAGCCAGTGTTCCACAGGTAAAGCTCCAGCTGAGCTAATGTTTTAACAGAAACTTCAGAGGTATTATTGAGAAAATTAAAACACAAACTAAGAAGGAAAGGGTTTTGGAAAAAGAGTGTAAGTTTGAGAAGTCTGAATATAAGATTAATGATGCTGTTTTTGTAAAGAATTATGGCAAAGGTCATTCATGGTTGGAAGGTGTAGGAGTTTTTATTGTGAGAGCTGGCAACTGCGAGTCACGCTCGTAGAGACTACCCCAAGCGCGGGTAGTCAGTCACCCAAGAGCCCTATTGTAAGCAAGCTTAAATAAAAACCTAACATGGCGCAGTGATAATCCTTCCTACGCATCTACGATGACCACTCCCGAGACGCCCTAGGCTCCCTGCCACATCAGGTAGACGGAGGGAAGGAGAAGGCCTCCTAGCACAGGCTCAGACGCTCTTACTGTCCCAGCAGGGAGCCATAGCGGCTTTGCAGCGAAACATGGCGGCGATGGGGACAACCAAGCCGCAAGGCCCTTAGCACAGCTGGGTTGGAGAAGTACGACCTGGACATGACTACAGCAGACTTCAGGTCATGGCGTCGGTCCTTGGAAGATTGGATCGAGCTCAACGCTATCGGCGACGGCGACGCCGCGCGCTACATCCGGCTTTTATGTGCCCCAAGGCTCCAAAAGGCGCTCGACGCCAGGTTCCCCAAGGCTCGTTGGGACACCCTTCCCGCTGCCGAGGCCCTGGAGAACGTCAGCAAATTAGTGTTGCGTGCGGCGAACCAGGCAGTACAGTGGTCGGACTTCTTTAGTGTCAAGCAGGCCTCGGGGAAGTCGGTGGGCGATTACTTCACGAAGTGTTCCCAGATGGTGTTAGATTGTGCATTTCAGTGCCCAAGCTGTGACGCGAGTTTAAAGTGAATATATGTTAGTGCGAAAGCTCATTGCTGAGTTGCGTGAACCAACCCTAAGACGCGAGGTATTACAGTGCTACGCTCAATTCAAAGAGGTTGACAGCCTCAGATCTTACTGTGTGGCATTTGAAGCAGCTCAGAGGGACACGCATGATTTCCCGCCAAACCACCATCCCAAGGCTGCTGCTGGTGACGTCATGCACGACGCTATGAGTGACGACGACGTCATTGCTGCTGCTGGTCCCGGGAAAGCCCGCCACTGCCCTTGCTGGCACTGCAGTGACCAACACCAGCCCGGCAGGGCAACTTGCCCAGCAGCAAACGCCACATGTCTTGCTTGTGGAAAGCTGGGCCTCTTCCAGAAAGTGTTCAAAGGGGGGAAGAAGCCTACGAAGAAGGACGCAGTGGCCAGTGCTGTGGTAGCGACCACTGGGGTGATGAGCCAGCCACGGGTTCAGGTCATCATCTCCAGGCTGGAGGGCGACACACAGCACTCCACCACAGCCATCGCAGATGCAGGCGTGCAGGTATGTGTAGCGGGACCCAATCTGTTGAAAGCTCTGGGCCTCTCGCCCAGGCAACTTAAGGGACGCACTGGCCTGCGCGACCTCGCCAATATTAACCTACCAACCTTGGGGACCATAAACCTGCCACTTTAGCATCCCTGGCCGCTCCACCCAACAGGTGTATTTCGCACGGTCTGTGCGGCAGGTCTATCTGTCCCTCGCCGCCTGCAAGGATCTGGGCCTGGTACACGAAGGCTTTCCGCATCCGCCACTACCGACCATAGCGAGCGTGGGCGGGGGAGCAGCGACAGCCGGGGTCCGCCACCCAGACCAACAACCATGCCTTTCCCTCCTCTCGAGGAAAACGTGCCGAGGCTACAGGAATGGCTGCTCGGCCACTTCTCGAAATCGTCCTTCGACACCGACAGGTACCCGCTGCCGATCATGGCGGGGCCCCCTCATCATATTCACCTATCACCCGACGCTGTCCCTTATGCCTGCCACACTCCCGCCCCCGTCCCGAAACATTGGGAAGCGGAGGTCAAGCAACAGCTGGATGAGGACGTCCAGAGAGGCGTGATCCGTCCTGTCCCCGTGGGAGAGGCCACAGAGTGGTGTGCTAGGATGGTCGTGGTGGCAAAAAAGTCTGGCAAGCCGCGCCGCACGGTCGACTTCCAGAAACTCAACGCATGCTGCCTACGAGAGACTCACCACACCCCTGCCCCGTTTGACATGGCCTCTGGGGTCCCGGCACACTCCTACAAAACCGTGGCAGATGCGCACTGGGGATTCCACCAGGTGGAATTGGACGAGGAGAGCAGGCGCCTCACTACGTTTATCACACCGTGGGGCAGGTACCAGTATTGCCGGACGCCCATGGGACACTGCGCAGCGGGGGATGCATATACCAAAAGATTCGACGACGCCATCATCGACCTGCCGCGAAAATACAAGTGCGTGGATGACACAATCCTCTATGACGCAGGCATAGAAGAAGCCTTCTGGCATGCCTACGACTTTTTGGAAGTATGTGCCAAGGCTGGAGTGACACTAAAGCCGGAGAAATTTCGCTTCTGCCAGAGGGAGGTCGACTTCGCTGGCTACCACTTGGATTGGGACACATACAAACCGACTACAGAGCGCCTTACTGCCATCAGGGACTTTAAGATGCCAGAAAAACCGTCCATCACAAACGTGCGCTCCTGGTTTGGCTTTGTGAACCAACTGGCGCCCTTCCTGGCCACTGCCCCTCTTATGGCGCCCTTCAGGGATCTGCTGAAAAAACCAGCAGGTAAGGTTGTCTACTGGGACGAGTGTCTCCAGAATAGATTCACACAAGCCAAAGAGATCATCTGTCAGCTAGCCAAACAGGGGTTAGCATACTACGACATGACCCGACCTACCATCGCCATCACGGACTGGTGCAAGGACGGCATCGGGTTCGTGGTGATGCAGTAGTACTGCGCATGCCCGCCAGCCACTACTCCACACTGCTGCAAGGGAGGCTGGCGCCTGGCATTATGCGGAAGCCAGCACCTTACCCCGGCCGAGTTGGGATATGCACCGGTGGAGGGGGAAGCTTTGGCGGTAGCGTGGTGCCTGCGTAAAGCCCGGCTTTTCCTCCTGGGGTGCCCCAACCTGGTTATCGCCACAGACCACCGGCCCCTAGTTAGGCTCTTTGGCGACAAGGCCCTCAAGGACATCACCAACCCACGGCTGTTTCGTCTGAAGGAGCAGACCCTGCAGTACAGGTTCACCATGCGCTTTCTGCCGGGGAAACACAACGCGGCAGCCGACTTCTTATCCAGGTATCCCGTGGCCAAGTCTAATCCGGACGAGATGGATGAAGAACAAGACGTCGCTATCGCCGCAGCCATGTCAGCAGCTACTGTAGCCGCCCTTGACCTGAGTGGGTGCGCCACCATCGACGAAGAGATGGTGCTGCAAACGGCCCTTGAGGACCACACCTACCAGTCACTGGTGTTAAGAGTGAGCAGCGGCGACTGGGAGCCCCACAGATCACGGGAGCCCGCCTGCCTGCGGCCCTTCTACGGTGTACGAGGACAGACTGGCAGTGTCCCGTGGCCTAGTCACCTATACCTATGATCAGGGATGTGTGCGGCTTGTCATCCCTGAGGCTCTGCGACAACGAGTGGCAGCTAGCCTTCACGCCAGCCATCAGGGCCTCGACTCCATGCTAAGAAGAGCCAGACAGACGGTGTACTGGCCTGGAATGGAGGGTGACCTGCAGCATTACAGGGCCACATGTAACTCCTGCAATGCTAACGCGCCGTCACAACTACCTGAGCCCCTCATTCTCACCCCACCCCCCGATTACCCCTTTCAGCAGACGGTGGCAGACCTATTCCAGCTGGTAGGTCAAACATACCTAGTCTACGCCGACCGACTCACTGGCTGGCTAGAAGTTGCGCACCTACCCTCGGGTGGCCACGTCCAGCGAAATCATGAAGCACCTAAGGCACTACTTCACCAGATGGGGGGACCCAGAACAACTCTCTACTGACGGAGGTACGAACCTAGTGAGTGGGGAAATGACAGCTTTCCTCAGGAGATGGGGCGTCACGACCCGCCTCTCCTCCGCTCAGTACCCTCAGTCCAACGGCCGAGCCGAGGCCGCCGTGAAGACAGCCAAGAGGATTCTGCGAGACAACACAGGGACCAGCGGCAGCCTGGACAATGACAAGGTGTCGCTTGCCCTCCTCCAATACCTCAACACCCCGCTACGAGAAGGAAACGCATCCCACCGCACAATTGACAACTGGCAGACAGCTACGTGATGGAGTCCCACGGCCAAACAGAACTACAAAGTCAATTGTGAGTGGCAGCGGACCCTGGAGGAGAGGGAGACTCAGATGGCGCAACATCATGCAGAGATACGACAGAATAGCACGGGCCAGCGACGTCGACGGCGCCGCCTGCAGCCGGGAGCCCGTGTGTGGGTTCAAGACCAGACTTCTATGGCATGGAGCAAGTCTGGTACCGTAGTCGAAGTCCACCCACACCGCCAGTATGCAGTGAGGATGGACGGAAGCGGTCGCATCTCACTGCGCACCCGCGGCCATTTGAGAATGGCCGCGCCACCACGGGGGCCATTATCACCCGGGGGTTCACCCGAGCCGCAACCACCGACCCAGGGGACGCCTCCGCCTGCTTCCACGAGAAGGGAACGTCCTCAAAGGCACAGGTCTCGGCCGAGATGGCTGGACGACTACATAATCTAGCTGTTCAATTTTGTTCATATTGTATGCCATTGGAATTGCCATTTATATTGTCTTGTTCAATGTAATCAGATTGTCAAGGTATTTTTTTTTCCCTCACAATCTTGAGGGGGAGATGTAGGAGTTTTTATTGTGAGAGCTGGCAACTGCGAGTCACGCTCGTAGAGACTACCCCAAGCGCGGGTAGTCAGTCACTCGCCAAGAGCCCTATTGTAAGCAAGCTTAAATAAAAACCTAACAGAAGGTAAAGTAATTGAAGTTCTAGGTGTGAGGAATTACAAGGTTATGTTAAAGGATTTTGGTAACATTGTTTGGAAAAGATATTCTGATCAACTAATGCCTAGATATACACCAACTGTTCCCAGTAATGATACTGTACCTAAAGATAACTCATGTAGCAGTAACCTTTTTGTGCCTATGTCTCCTTCAGGTCAAGGACACTGTCCTGATAGTTCAGAAGTAATTGATAAGGCTGATGGAAATTCTTCTGTAAATGTTTATAATTTTGATATTACTGTTAATGCACCAAGTACACAGCCTCTGAGAAGGTCTAGCAGAGTTGTGAAACCACCTGATAGATTGAATCTCTAATTCTGGTGTTGTAATGTCTTCATTCCAAAGATTAATGTTTCAGTTATGTTCTGATTGATACTCCTTTTTCAATGAGGGAAAAGGGATATGGTAAATTGAGATTAATTGTATTGTTGCATTGTTCTTGTTTTGCAATAGGCTTTGTGTTGATGTATAAGAATTATATACTTACGCTGTAGGTTTCCTTACATACCATGTGATTCTCATATGTTGAATACTCTGAAATATGCTTAGATGCTCCATAGCATCTATTGGTATTGTTTATATGTTTGGATCCTATGTAGACGTCTTTTGTTTTTGTTCAGGTACTGATACTGTGACGTCAATCTTGGCTTCAATCTTTGCTTCAAGCTTTCAATAAAGGAGCAACTTTGGTTCCAGATTTATTCTCAGCCATCGAGAGCCCAACAGTAACACCCCCAAATGACCTGACCCAAGGTATGCATATTACCCTCCGTGACCCGACCCTTAGTCCTGACCTGGCCCTCAGTCACGCTCCGAGACCCGACAATGTTCAAAACGTCCGCATGACATTTCGTATTCAATTTCAAATAGATTTTTATATTATGAAAGTTTGCTTTCCTGAAGTCTGGTACTTGAACGTTATTCGTACTTTTTAATTTTTCCCAAATAACATTAAATCTTGTTTCTTGATGATCGCTAGAGCCTAGTGTTGGGTCCTTGCTCTAAGGACGTACAGCGACTGCCCAGGTAATGCCCGCGACCCTAGTTATATACGTGGCGCCGAGGGAAAACGTGTTGTACCCACCCAACATCCCCACTCCAAGAAAATGTGTGCTTAACAAGAACACATTGAGCTGACGAATATTACGTACAGCAGGCCACAAGGCACAAGGAAATGAAAGTGGCCAGGTATACAAAGAAACAAGATAGAATACAGTTCCAGTCACAAACTGAGAGTGTAACGGGATAGTGCCCGTTATACATTACAATGGGCATACATTACATTAGAAAAACGTTACATTAGATATAGTCGTTTAGCCACCCTGGGCGCTTCGTTTGTCTTCTCAGGCGTTGCTGGGGTGGGGGAGGAGTTGATGGGGGCTCTGTTCTTAAGGTTACCTCGTTCCGTGCCTCTGGTAGTGCTCGCGCGGAAGTAGGCCTAAGGTGTTTCCAGTTCCTGAGGCTAATGCAGCCACTCCCGTCGAGCCTGATGGTGTATTGCCTGTGAGGGAGCGCCTCCACTACCAGGCCCGTGCGATCCCACACATCGGATGCCTGGTTCTGAACCCTCACGCGGGTACTGGGGGCCAGGGGTTGAAGGTGTCTGGGTGTGCTATTGGCTATCAGGGTGTTACCAGCCTCCCCCATCTACAACCTCTCTCTGGCGAAGCGTTCCGCCCCAGTGCCTGTCCACCCTAAGGTGCCAACGGGCCGTGGGCACCCCGTCGCGCAGCTGTCTGCCGGCAGCAAGTTGGGCGGGAGACTTGTTTATTGTTCGCAGTGGAGTGTTGAGGTACTGGAGCAAAGCGAGGGAGGCTTTATCGGTGTCCAATGTCCCACCGCCGCCCGTGTTGGCTTTGATAATTCTCTTGGCTGATTTTACTGCCGCCTCTGCTCGCCCGTTCGACTGGGGGTACTGTGCTGACGATAGGCGTGCTGTGACGCCCCAGTCCCTAAGGAATTCAGCCATTTCCTCGCTCGCCAGGTTCGTACCTCCGTCGGTGGACAGTTGTTCCGGGGCACCCCATCGCGTGAAGTAACGCCTCAATTGGGTTTTGATTCTTTGCGATGTGGCACCGGAGGGGAAGTGGGTAAGCTCCAGCCAACCAGTGAGCCTGTCGGCGTACGCCATGTAAGTGTTTCCCTCGTGCTGGAACATGTCTGCCACTGTAGACTGGAACGGGTATTCCGGGGGCGGTGTGATGATGAGTGTCTCCGCGGGCTGCGAGGGGGCGTGTATTTCGCATGACGTGCAGGATGCCCTGTAGTGCTGCAGGTCTCCCTCCATTCCGGGCCAGTATACGCATTACCTTGCCCTCCGCAGCATCGAGTCAAGCCCCTGGTGCCCGGCGTGTAAGTTCGCAGCCACCTGTGGGCGGAGGGGCTCTGGGATCACGAGGCGTACACACCCCTGTTCGAATGTGTACGTCACCAGGTCCTGGATAACTGCCAGCCTGTCTCTTACGCCATAGAACGGGCGCAGGCAGGTCACCTCTTGTGATTTGTGTTGGTGCCAGTCCGCGGCTAGCACTTTGGCCAGCAGTAGTTGGTATACGGGGTCGTCGGCGGCGAGCTTTCTCACCGCTGACTCATCCAGGATGTGACCCTCGTATCCGGCTGTGGCAATCACCGCAGCTGCAATTGCTTCGGCGAGGTCCTCGTCCAGGTCCGCATCAACGTCCGATAGGGGGCTTCTGAGAGCCGGGTACCTGGATAGAAAGTCCACCGCGGCGTTTCTCTTTCCGGGCAGGTATTTGACCTGGAAGCGGTACTGCAACGTTCGCTCCTTTAGCCGGAAGAGCCGCGGGTTGACCACCTCTGACAGAGCTCTGTCCCCCAAGAGCTTGGTGGGGGGGGGGGGCGGTGGTCGGTGAGAATTGTAAGGTTCGGGCATCCCAGCAAGAACAGCCTTGCTTTCTGGAGGCATCACGCCACGGCCAAAGCTTCTCCCTCTACTGCGGTGTAGCCAGCCTCAGCAGCAGTGAGGTGGCGGCTGCCGCACAGGGCCAGGCGCCAGCCCGCCTTCCAGCAGAAGGGGGCAACAGCGGATGAGCAGTGGCAGTACTGCTGCAGGATGACGAATCCGATACCTTCCCTGCTCCAGTCCGTGATGGCTATTGTCGGGCGTGTCTTGTCGTAGTACGCCAGGCCGTCCTTGGCCAGCTGGCATATGGTGTCCTGGGCTCGACAAAACTTTTCTTGCAGTTGCTCGTCCCAATATACCGATCTGCCACATGGTTTTTTCAGGAGCTCCCTAAAGTCGTTCATGATTGGGGCCGTGGTGAGGAAGGGGACGAGCTGGTTCACGAACCCGTACCATGACCTGATGTCTGAGATGGAGGGCTTGTCTGGCATGCTGAAGTTCTTAATGGCCGCGAGGCGTTCATCCGTGGGTTTATATTCGTCCCAGCCCAGACGGAAGCCCACGAAATCGACTTCCCTCCGAGCGAACTGAAATTTCTCCGGCTTCAGCGTAATCCCCTTGGCTGCACATGTCGACAGGAACTCGTAAGTGTGCCAGAAAGCCTCCTCGATGCAGCTGTCGTAGAGGAGAGTATCGTCGACACACTTGTACTTCCTCGTAATGCCCTGAATGGCATCGTCAAAACGCTTGGTGTACGCGTCGCCGGCGGAGCAGTGGCCCATGGGAGTACGGCAGTACCTGAATCTTCCCCATGGGGTGATGAAAGTGGTGAGACTTGCGGCTCTCCTTGTCCAGTTCAACCTGGTGGTACCCCCAATAGGCGTCTGCTACTGTCTTGAAGGAGTGCTTTGGGACTCCAGAAACCATGTCAAAGGGAGCGGGGTGTGGTGCGTCTCCCTTCGGCACGCGGCGTTGAGGCGCTGATAGTCCACAGTGCGCCGAGGTTGGCCAGACTTCTTGGGCACCACCACCATGCGGGCGCAACACTCCGTGGGCTCCCCTGCCGGGACGGGCTCGATGGACGCCCCGCCTGATGTCTTCTTCTAGCTGGGCCTTCACCTCGTCCTCCCAGTGCCTCGGCACCGACGCCGGTCTGTGGCAGGCGTGGGGGATGGCGTTGGGTGCCAGGTGGATGTGGTGGGGCTCGCCCTCCATCACCGGCAGAGGATTCCTGGTGGTATTGAAGGTTGTGGCCGAGAAGTGTTGTAGCAGCCACTCCTCCAGCCGTTTCGCGTGCTCCTCATGTGGCGGGAATGGTATTGTCTCAGGCCTCACATGTGGCTGACCGAACTCAGCTGTACTTTCTGCCGTCAGCGCCCGCACCGCCGGCCGGGAGTGGTGGGGGAAGCTGGCGGGCACTAATCCCAGCACCTGGCACGCGCTGAGCGACAGGAACAACGACTTAGCAGAGGGTATGATGGGTCTTGCTCTGCTGCAAAGCCGCCCAAGGATATGGTGCACCGGCACGATGCGAGGCATTGTAGTGGCAGGTCTGCCACGTCCCGCAAGGCCGCCTGCCCCCGCAGCTGCGCGGGTCTAATGCGGAGCCTGGACAGCAGAGCCTCCCCGGCGACGCACACCTGGGCGCCGGTGTCTGCGACAGACGCGGTGCGGTGCCTGGCTCCCCCTCCATGCGTCACTGTTACCTCCACGGTGGGTTGGCGGGTTACCTGTGTGCCTGCTATTGTCACGGAGCCCGAGATGACGTTGGCAGGCGTGGCGTTGTTGGGGGGCTTCGAGCTCCTGCAGCACCTCTTGAAGTGGCCCCGTTTCTTGCATCCGACACAGTAAGCTTCCCTGGCCGGGCAAGAAGTCTTGTCCAGGGCGTGTGTGGTACCGCAGTTCCAGAAGGTACGCGAGGGCTGCGCCTTGCCATCCGTGGTGGCCGTAACGTCAGGCGGGCAGTTCTCGTTTTCGATAACCTGTGCGGTGCCAGCCGCACGACCGTGTTCCCGCCATGAGCTCTCGTCCATGGCGTGCCGGCGAGCCGCCTCGTACGCGGAACACATGGCCCTAAGGGCGTCAACGCTGTCTGTAGAATCGCACACTTGGTACACCTGCAGTTTCAGCACCGTGTCACGCAGTCCTACCGTAAGCTTTTTCAGGAGCAGGTACTCTGAGAGGTTGTAATTGCGCTGGGGACACTGAAACGCGCAGTCGTTAGCTTTCTGAGCACCCCTTATGAAATAGTTACTGACGCACTCGTCCTGCCCCTGGGAAACATTAAAGAACTCGGCCACTGTACCGCTTTGTTCGAGGAGCGGAGCACTATCTTACCTATGGCGTCTAACGACTCCTGTTGTGTTAGGGCGCCCCACTCGGCGAGGGTGAACCTGGCGTCTATCGCGCGCTGCAGTAATGGAGTACAGAGGAGCCTGATGTGGTAGACCGCATCCTGTTGTGGCCATTTACATAGAAGGAGCCAGCATTCCATTGACCGTCTCCAAAACCTGAAGGCTGCCGGCGTCATTTCCAGGTCACATTTCTCAGGAGTAGCCGAGGGAGGTGGGTGATGTGTTGCTGTGGGCGCCAAGGGCCGTCATGTTGGCCTGCTGCTGTTCGGTGATGGTCCAAGGCGTCGAGCGTGGGGACCGGCGAGGTGGGGGCATCTTGAGCAATCGTAGGTACTTGAGAACTCACTGCGCCATGTTGGGTCCTTGATCTAATGACGTACAGCGACTGCCCAGGTAATACCCGCGAGCCTAGTTATATACGTGGCGCCGAGGGAAAACGTGTTGTACCCACCCAACACCTAGACTATTTCCCACTATTACGCTGCTAATTTGCTCATTATTAGTTAAATTAAGTCCAGGGTATTTTGTCCCCTCGGAGGATCGGTAATCACTTGTTTTAGGAAATGATTCTGCACCACATCTAGGAATTTCTTCGCTTCATGATCTATTAAAGTTTCCCAGTCAATGTTTCTATAATTAAAATCTCCCATGATCACAACGTTTTTGTAATGGGACGCTCTGTGAATTTCATGAATCAGGGGATCAGTCTGCTGAATGCTGAGGTTCGGAGGTCTATACAAGACGCCAATAATAACTTTCTTATTCTTGCCTATAATCTCTACCCAAATAGATTCCGTACAGTCCTCTTCCTTAATCGAATTGTTGATTATACAGTTTAATGTATTTTTAACGAAAAGTGCTACACCTCCCCCATTCCTGCCAACCCTATCCTTGTGAAAAAATTATATCCTTCTATTTCGATTTCCGGAAGGAAATGTTTATCAGCCATGTTGATCCAGGATTCAGTAATAGCTATAATATAGAAATTCTCTACGCATGCTTTACCTCGCAGCAAATCAATTTTGTTAATCATGCTCCTGCTATTTGTATAGTAAACTTTAAGTTTATCTTCCCTCCACCTGCTTTGGTGATTCTTTTCACAGTCCCTCTCTAAGTTGCTTCTATTGCCTAAACTATATTCCGATACTCTCCTCCCCCCCTACTCCCACGTAATCTAGTCGAAAATTCCCTGTAGGATGCCTACTTCTCGCTCAAGGGATTCAGCAAGGAGCCGAAATCCTCTGGGCGACAAGTGCACCCCGTCCCTTGTGTATAGGTGATTCTTACCATAAAAGCGGTCCCAGTTGTTGACAAATGCCCATCCATTGGCCTTACAATGTTTTGCCAGCCTGCAATTCATTGCAATAGCCCTGGAATGCCACATGCCTCCAACTCTACGCCTCGGAAGGATTCCACATACAACAGGAACACCTCCCCTATTTCTAATCTTGTCTAGTGCATCCCGGAACCGCGCAAACAATTCCTCACTCCCTAACTTACCTATGTCATTTCCCCCGGCACTTAAGCAAACTACTGGGCCCTTACCTTCCCCTACTAAACACTCTTCAATCCTATCTCTAACCTCTATACCCGCACCGGGGAAACACACCTGCGTCCTATGTTTCCTATCTTTATCGCAGAAAGCCCTGTCTAAGTACCTCACTTGACTGTCTCCTACAACCAAAATCTTACCTGTGGGCAGGGATCCAGCGTCTGCCCTTCCCTTCTTCTCTTGAATTTCATTAGTTTCTTCTTCCTGCAGTTTCGCTAGTATTTGAAACGAGTTCTTGCAATTCAGCGGGGCTGGTGAGGACTTTTTTCCACTATTCCGCATCTTATTTTTCACCGTATTCCATCCATGCTCATCGCTAATTTTGTCTTCCGTATTTTGGGCCTTCGAGCGGAGAACTCGATTCTCCTCTTTAAGGCACTTAACAGCATCCTCCAAGGCTTCAATTCTACTAAGTAGAGATTGTACCTCATCGGCGCTGAACACGGTAACACAATCACTCGCCATATCACTAACTGAAGCAGCTACCCGGTTGACCTGACCTGAGTGACGACTACTGCTCAACTGAAGCTTGAGGGGGATGGCGGATCGAATCTTGTAGATAAACTGATCACTGAAATGTTATTGCAGGATATTATTGAACATAGTAAAAAGGGAGTGGAACTTCCCTCTGATTCTGGTGCAAAATCAGATGGTACCATGCGCCCAGTTATTATAGGGAATTGAATAAGCATACCATGCGTGACCGATTACCATTACCATTAAATAGTATTCGGGATAAACTCAAAAAGGATTTGTGATCAGTAGTGAATTTCTTAAGTAGACTTATTGCAGTGTGTCTAAGAGTCGGCACCATAAGGACTGTAAACATAGAAGGGAGTGAGAGGTGCATACCTTAGGCGTGCCCATGAAATATAATGTAGTTGAGCCCTGTAGGGTTATTATTCCTTTATTTTGCGTAAACCTTTAGGAAGTTAAGGAAATAAATGAGAATTGTGTTAAGGGAGGTATTCTTCTAATCACCCAACGTGATAGTATTGTAAGCGACCAAGTGTGGTGAATAGAATCCCAAGGAATCTGTATACGCAAAAACAAAAAAAGGGAGTTGTGAATCGTGTTCAACCATCCAATCGAGTAGGAGGGGTGGTGGTAGCGACCTTTGTTTTCTCTCTTCATCATTGACAGTTCAGATTCAAAATAAAGATTTAATATTTCCCTGTCCATAAGATAGTGGTTGGCACAGACACTACATTTGAATAGAGACCCTCAGATGAATTGTGATTTGATTGCTCTCCTTAGGGTGATCAACTTGTAGTCAAGTTGGTAAATATCGCAATCAACATCAACGTTAAAGCATACCAGGCCACTACCCATTGGTCAATAATATTAAATCAATACTTAATATAAGTGACTGTTCGGGTCTCTACACAAGTTTGTATGATGTTTCACAATGCAACCTCAGTAATTTAGTAAAATACAAAATGGAGATTTATGGTTTGATGTTAAGTTTGTCATATTATCAGAACAATACCCATTTTTTAAGCAAGTATTAATTTTGGATTGATCACATTGCTCCGATAGGGAGTCCTATGGCAGTTTCACAGTTTGGATGCATCCTTTTACACTAATGTATATAAGGCATAAGATACAAATGATAATTACAATATTATTTACCTAGTGGGGGCAATATTACTAGCGGGGTCCCCCAGGGCTCAGTTTCGGGTCCCATGTTGTTCATTATGTACATAAACGACTTAGACGATGGGATAAATAGTGATGTTAGTAAGTTTGCGGACGACACTAAAATAGGACACCTAATTAGGTCAGGAGACGACGCAGAGATTCTGCAGGATTATCTTCACAAATTGTTCACATGGTTGGTGAAATGGCGTGTAGCGTGTTAAACGTAGGGCTATACAACTCCGAAAATAGATACAACTTAGATAACACGCTTTTAGAGAAAACTGAGTGCGAGAGAGACTTGTGAGTTCTAGTGAGCCTGGACCTTAAAACCAGGAAACAGTGCATTAGCGCCAGGAATAAATCTAACAGAGCATTAGGTTTCACTGCTAGAACGGTAACGAATAGAAGTGCAGAGGTAATTATTAAACTCTAGCGATAGTTAGACCTATCCTTGACTATGCGGTACAGTTTTGGTCTCCATCCTACAGAATGGACATCAATTCACTAGAATCAGTACAGAGAAGAATGACCAAAATGATACATAGACTCAGAAATTTGCCTTACAAAGAGAGCCTTAGGCACCTTAACTTACACTCTCTGGAAAGACGCAGAGTGCTGGGTGATCTAATAGAGGTGTTCAAGTGGATCAAAGGCTTTAACAAGGGTGATGCAACCAAGGTCATCATATTAAAACAACAGGGTAGGACTCGCAGTAATGGTTATAAACTGGACAATTTTAGATTTTTAAAAAGGAAATAGGAAAGAATTGGTTTACTAATAGGGTGGTCAACGAATGGAATAAACTTAGTAACCATGTAGTAAGCGCTGAAACTATCGGTTGTTTTAAGAAATTATTAGACAACTTTATGGATGGGGATGACGGGTGGTGATGGATACGGAGCTGCCTAGTGTAGGCCTTATGGTCTCTTGCAGTCTCCTTCATTTTTATGTTCATATGTTAGATCAACCTTCTCCTTCGCCACTCCAATATCTGCTTTGGCTTTGGGAGAAGATATAGCCCATTGCGCCTCTCTATTTTTCTAGTTTTCTGCTTTTTACATTTTCATTTAAATAAAGGGCAGAAAGTAGTAGTCTGAAAGTGGAAAATTAATAATGATAATTTTCAATCACCATGCATGCATTTTACCATTCTCATTATGAATTCAGCCCCCTTGTGCCTGAATTACCATAGTGAAATTACATCAAGATCTGTTTAAAGTTACATATATACTTGCCTTCCTTTCATTGCTTCATGAAAAAAAGTGCTGGGACTTGTGATATGATTCCAGCCCTGATGTTTGTTGACAAGGCAAGAGCTAATTGATATCCCTGAGAAGTACTTTCTGTGTTACTATGAGCTCAAGCTCTGTGCTTTTGAACCTAACAGCAAGATGATAAGCAGGCTGTTGTGTGGTGCACAATTGCTAAGCAGATTACATCTATGAAGCAAGTGCAAAGCTAAAAACATGGTGCGGTGTTGGTAATAGCTACCATTCCCCATCAACCATTTTGACATGCCAGTTCCTTGTCAAACGCTTTACTACACTTTCTATCATAATTTTCAAGAAACACCAGGTTCACACTGTCAAGACTTAAATTTTATTACAATGGACAGGGGAGGACGAAAATTTGATCAAATCTTTCACAGTGTGAACGGAGCTTATTACATTTCTTTCAGCCATTCCCTATCATCAACAGGGTCATGCAGACATGGATATATTTCAACCTGGTTTTTATGCTTCTTGACAAAGCCAAGGCCCTGTACCAAAAATTATCTAGTCCATTTTGCGAACAGGATCTTTCAGAAAAGAATGA
Source organism: Oratosquilla oratoria (assembly GCF_046742065.1). Taxonomy (NCBI): domain Eukaryota; kingdom Metazoa; phylum Arthropoda; class Malacostraca; order Stomatopoda; family Squillidae; genus Oratosquilla; species Oratosquilla oratoria. The sequence continues at coordinate 12,730,805 of NC_134808.1, read as the reverse complement.
AAATGAAGTCCATCCTCGACAGAAAGTTTCGTTGAATCACTGTTGTAATTTGCGGCAACACAATAAACCCTTTTCAAAACTAAATTATTTGATCAAACATTGCTAACACAAAATATGACAGACCACTGATCAAGTTGACATCGCATTTTATAGTGCACGTATGTGGATGCATCAGTGGCCTTGCTGTGTCTTGCGACACTTCTTCTGACCCAGGGCATTGGACAGGATGCAGAGATGACCCTTCATCCAGGAGGTGCCAAGGTGAGAGGGAGGGAGGAGGGTGGGAGGAGAGTGGAATGGGTGGTAGTGGTTTCTTTGCCTTTGCCTTTTTGGCTACCTCCCGTGTAAGGGGGAAGGAAGACTTTGGTATATTTAAGTTATTCTATCAAAAAGTGACTAAGCCATACATCTAACAAATATTCACCACCTCTTTGAAAACCTCAGTTGACCTTTAAGGTGATGCTATTGCTATGGCAATGTAGTTTATGCAGGAGTGTAAGAATACTTGTGATAAGGTGAACATTGTCACTGGGCTCTGCATTTTTCAGGCTGCTTATCAGGCTCTGAGAGTCGGTGTGGATAACTACAGTATTGGAGTAATACAAGGGTGTATTCAAAGAGCCCCTGGATAGCAACGGCCTCAGCTTGGTGAGAAGATGCGGAGTCGCTAACTCTCCTGCAGAAGATGCAGCATTGGTCACGAAGGTGGCTCCGGCTGTGTGCGGCCTGGCAACTTCAACCCAGCCGTCTTCATATTTTGCCAGAAAATAGTTACTTTAATCATTTCTTGAATGGGTGAATTGTGTGAACATAGGGGTTGTATTATACCCACTTATGAGATACTTTTATAAAAATTTAAGAACTGACCTTTTCTATTTCATTTGCCAATTTCTGCATGTACATACATACATATACCAAGGCTTTTTCCCTCTTACAAGGGAGGTAGCCAAAAAGAAAGACATAAAATAATTCCCACCCATTCCATCCCTAAATACACTCCACTCCCCTCCACCCTCGCTCCCCTCTTAGCACATCCTGGATGACGGGTTATCCCTACACCCTGTCCAATGCCCTGGGTCAGAGGCAGTGTCACAAGGCACAGCAAATCCACAGCAAGGTCGCTTCATTAAATCGACGACCCCCCCCCTTTTCGTACTCCCATGCAGAAGAGTAGAAGACAGGGAGAAATCACTTCGGGCTGCATCAAATTTTGCTCATACATACTACCTCACCCCCCCTCCCCCCACCCATTCCATCTCATGCATCACATCATCCATATACAACCATTCTCCATTCACCCGTCTTCTGTCCTCTCCCGTCCTTCCTCAACACATTCCCCTCTTCCCCAAAGCCCCCTTTACCCCATCCATCCATCTCATCCTAGGACTTCCCTTCACATTCACTCCCTCCACATCTGCCTTCCATACCTCTTTTACTAGTCTTTCTTTATTCATTCTTTCCATGTGTCCAAACCATCCTAATACTCTTTCATCAACCCTATCTCCCAATTCCTTTTCCACCCCTGTTCTCCTCATTTCTCATTCTATCCAGCCTAGTAACTCCCATCATACTTCTCGGACACCTCATCTCAAACACATTCAAACTCCTTCTCTCTTCCTCTCTTATGTTCCATGTTTCTGCCCCATACAGTGCTGTTGGCACAATCATTCCTTCATACAGTCTCCTCTTAGCATCCATTCCTAGATGTCTATTCCTCATTACACTTTAATCCACCAAGGCATTTACTCGCTTCTCTCAATCTTCATTCTACCTCCCCCTTTTCCTGCCACATTTGCACCCAAGTATCTAAAACTATCCATTTCCTCCAAACACTCTCCCTTAATGCTCACTTCCAGTCTGTTGCCAATTTCACCCCTTGTACATCTCATCACCTTACTTTTACCCACATTTATCTTCAGCTTTCTTCTTTCATACACTCTCCCAAACTCTGTCACCAACTTCCTCAATCCCTCCTCTGATCCTACTACAAGCAGAATGTCGTCCACAAACAACAGCTGGCTCACCTACTTTTCTCCATTTTCTTTAACCATCTCCAATCCCTGACCCACCACCCTTGCATTTACATCTTCCACCACCCCATCCATGTATAAGTTGAACAGCCAGGGCGACATAACACATCCCTGATGAAGTCCCACCTTTACCTCGAACCACTCACTCTCTCCATTTCTAATCCTGACACATGCTCTACTACTCTCGTAAAAACTCTTGACAGCTCCTAAAAGCTTTCCTCCTATCCCATATATCCACAAAATCTCTCACAGTGCCTTCTGTCTACCCTGTCATAAGCCTTTTCCAGATCCATAAAAGCAAAAAAAAACATCCTTCCCCTTTCCTATAGCTTTCTCACATATCTGTCTTACTGCAAAAATCTGATCTACACAACCTCTACCCATCCTAAATCCACACTGTTCCTCACCAATTACTCCCTCTCAATCAAGATCCTCCCATAAGCCTTCCCAACTACACTTAAGTTAATCCCTCTGAAACTACTACACTCACACTTGTTCATTTTTCCCTTGGAAATTGGAACTAAACAGGCACTCCTCCAGTTCTCCGGCACTCTACCCTCTCTCCAGCAAACATTAAATAACCTCAACAGCCAGTCCACCATCACTGTACCTCCTTTTTTTTACATTCTGCATGGCATCCATCCAGACCAGGTGCCTTACCTGCTTTCATCATCTTAACAACTGCCTTCACTTCATCCTTCCTTATTTCTCCTCCATTATCCTCACTCATTTACTTAGCACTCCCCACTGCAACTATCTTTCCCTCCCTATCCTCCTTCACATTTAGCAACTCCCTAAAATACTCTGCCCATCTTTCCCTTACTGCCTTCTCTTCCATTATCATCTCTCCTTCTGCACCTTTTACCTTTTTTTTTCTCTACTTGATTCGCCTCCTCTTCCTCTCTTAATTTCTTTCCAAAACATCTTTTTATTACTTTCAAAATTTTCTGTCATATTCTTACCCCACTTCACATCTGCTCTCCTCTTTGCCTCCTTTACCTTTTGCTTTACTACTCTTTTCTTTTCTTTGTACTTCTCATATGATTCCCGCATCCTATTTTGTAACCAATCGGTGAAAGCTCGCTTCTTCTCTTCTACAACCTTCTTTGTTTCCTCATCCCACCATTCACTTCCCTTCCTTCTATTTCCTCCTGTCCTTCTTGTTCCACACACCATCTTTGCACACTTTGACTCCCTCCTTGAACCATCCCCATTCCTCCTCCACACCTAGCTCTACTCTATCCTTTACTCCCTCCCACTCCTCCTTCAGCTTCTTGTACTCCTTCTCCTTTTCATTTAAAGAGTTCACTCTAAGCACCTCCCTACCTTTTGTCCCTTTCCTCTTTCTCCACCTATCCTCCACTCTCAACTTACCTTCCACCAAAAAATGATCTGATATTCCCCCACCCTCTCCCCTTAGCACATGTACATCCTTAAATCTTTCTATCATAGTCCTATTTACCACTACATAATCTATCAACGCTCTATCTACCACCCTTCCATCCACCACCCTCTCCCATGTGTACTTATGCTTGACTTTCTTCCGAAACACTGTATTTGCTATCAACTCTCTAGATACATTTCCACCATCAACTCTCCACTACGATTCTTTCCTGGAACTCCACATTTCCCAACCACTCCATCAACTGGACCATTTCCTACCCTAGCACTTTTTATATAAAATTGTTCATTTGAGCAAAACCTGTCATTGTTTGGTTGAGGTCGGCTATTAGTGAGTCAGAGAGTATGTGGTTGGTAATTTTGTAGAGGATAAAAATGTAACGTCTTTGATCAAATTACATGGAAATCACACATTTTATCCCCTTCCATACGGTGATGCCTACATAGGCGTCATGAGGCAAGTGGGTACGCGAGGATGCTGATGTCAGCTGTCTTGATTATATTTCTTGTAGTCGTACCTGCGTGACCCACATACTCTGTAAACTGGCTTCATCATATTTTCTATGGTTATCAAAATTCACAAGTGAAAGAGAGAACGATCGATACAGCCGTGACTTTTTTATAATGCGAGTATTATGACACATCGTAAGTCTGCCAGCTAATGCTGCCCGCAAGATTTTGGCCCAGAGTGAAGTGGTTAAAGAAAATAGGTCGAATAATGCAACCATATGCTAATTTTTTATATAAATTGTGCATTTCAGCAAAAACAGTCCTAAACACTCCTCATCACTCATTCTCGCTAACTGTTCATACATCCTTGTCGAGCACTGTAGCAAGACACAGTACATCCCAATCAGGGCCACTTCACTTAATTGGTGATCTCTGCCCACTCATGCAGAAAAAGAGATGAGAAGAAATCCCTTTAGGTTGCATCAAAATATTATTCACACAATCATTCCCCACTCCCCACCCCATCCCCTCCCACCCTTACATCATATTATTTATACACAGCCATTCCCCACTCACCCCTATCTCCCTTGCTCAACAGACATTCCCTTCTTACTCAACGCCCCTTTCACCCCATCCATCTCATTCTCAGTTGTTCCCTCAAGTTTACTCTATCCCACGCCTCTTGCTAATCTTTCTTCACTCATTCTTTCCATTTGTCCAAATCTCCCTAATACTCTTTCATCTGCCATCTCCTTTTCCAACCCCGCTCTCCCTCTCAACTTATTTCTCACACTATCCAACCTTGTAACCCCTACCAAACTTCTCAGACACTTCATCTGAAACACATTTATACTTTTCCTCTGCCTCCCTTAAATTCCAAGCCTCTGCTCCATAGTGATGTCAGCACAATCATCCCTTCATGTAGTCTCTTTACATCCATTCCCTAAAGCCTGTTTCTCATGAAACTTTTTAACTCCCCAAAGCATTTGCTTGCTTTTCTCAATCAACAATTTACCTCTACCTCCACTCCTCCCTTTGCTGCCACATGTAATCCCAAATAACTAAAAGTATCCTCTTCCTCCAGCCTCTCTCCTTTAAGACTCATTTCTAACTTGCTGCCATCCTCTCCCCTTGTACATCTCATCACCATACTTTTATCCACATTTACCTTCAATATTTTACCTTCCCAAACTCCATTTGGGAAATTCTAAAGTAGAGTGACTCACCACTTCCAACTAGTGAACTAGTGACAGCATTAAAAATTTCAAAAGGTAAAGAATAAAATTTTATTCTAATTTATTTGAAATAAACTTAACAAAAGAAAATACATTTTATGGAAAAAAAATATAAACAGAACAGCATGGTGGCTAAGTGGACTAGAATGCCACATCTGAAGGCAACAACCCATTACCAGGCAGTTTGAATCTCTATGGTCAGCACATGACATCAATTAGTTCATGAGACCTTAAATTCCAAAGCTCTTACATGGCTTTCATGCCTAACCACCTCACTGAAAGTGACAGCTTAAAATAGTAAAAAAAAAGAGCTCTTTTCATAACCTATTCATGATAACATATCAACCCTTTACTTTTGGTTTAAATCTATCCAAAATCTGAGTTAAATCACTTCTGTTCTGCTTTTTCTTGGTCACATCCTTCAAGCCAAGCATCTGTTGCTGCTGCAGTGTGTTTTTCAAGTATGATTGCCGTTCCTCTTGCACCACCCTTTGCTTACGCTTGAATTTCTGTGCTGAGCCACTCTTTCCCTTCATTCTGTATCGAGGCTCAACATCAAACTTGGGTGGACGTACCCACAATAGCTTTTTCTTGGCTTCAATTTTCTCCTCAAGTGTTGGAATGTCCACCTGTAAAAAAAATTAGAATTTAGTGATCCATAACAGATGAGTTTATTCCATATAACATGATTATGTTCTTATGTTAAGGGTGAGCAATGCCAGCGATCATTCAAAAAATTCTGGTACGTGAGCAAATTTTAGGTAAACGTTTCAAAAGAATCTCTATGATGGTGGCAACACTCATACAAAGTTATACAGCTGTATTTCATTTCTACTTTTTTATACAGAATAAAATAGATAAAATATTGGCAACCTTTCGCAACCCATTACATAACAAAACTCCTGTATATTGAAATACTGTCAACATTTCTATAGCCATTTCATTTTTTTGCCACAGAATTATGTTTATGGAGACATTTAGCAACTCCTCCCACCAGCATACCCCACAAAGACAGTGGACAGGGCATCAGTACTCTTGTAAAGATGATGTCGCTCCTGGCGCTCTCACCGTACACCCCAATTTGATTCCTCACCCTGTATTGATGCTGTGATCATGGAAAAAATTAACAAGAAAGAAGAGAGTAAAGCAGCAGAATATAAAGAGGACCTGTGAGTGCCTGAAAAGAAACAAGAAGGAAAAAGAAATAGGATAAAAGCAGCACAGCTCCACCCAGCACTCTGCAAGCATTTACTAGCCACGCCCACCCTACACCTCCACCCACACCACACAACTCACCCTCACCTCACACCTCATCAGCAAAGAAGAGGGAATTGGAGATTTGCTATACAACGCAACCATCAAACAAATGGTCGTGAAAATTTAAATCCCTGTCCTGTAAAGTTTATGTTTTGTTCTTTCTGTTGTAATATCTTTGATTGTTCTTTATGGATTTTTGTTTCATTTGAAAGAAAACATCATGCTCTTTATTTTATACAGTGAAAAAAGGAAATTTGTTTTTTATGAAATCTGAATTTTGCAGCATTTTTAATTATTCAGAGAAACAAATTAATAAAAAAAAAATCAGAGGTATTAGTTTGATAAAATGTATTCAATAATTTTTGTTCCCCAGACTCTAAGCTTTCATTTCATACCAAGCTGAATGATGTGGAAGGATTTTCCATTAAGTAATTAGAGCTTCACTATATCTTCACTATGCTTTATATATACATGGGAGGAACACAATACCCTGAGGAATTATACACTAATGTAAGGGGTAATTATACCTAAGTTCATTAAATACATATTTGAAAATTTAATTTCACCTACTCTATAAAGCGATGCAACACTCCCTTAACCTCTTCTATACGGTGCCGCCTACGTAGGCGGCATGAGGAGCAAGTGGATACGCGAGGCTGCCATATTGACGTCTTGATTATATTTATTGTAGTTGTCCCTGCATAACTGACATACTCTCTAAACTGGCTTCATCACATTTTCTATGGTTATCAAAATTCACGGGTGAAAGAGAGAACGATCGATATAAGCGGTGACTATTTTTTATGATGCAAGTATTATGATGCAACATCGTACGTCTGGCAGCTACTGCTGCCCGCGAGATTTTGGCCCGGAGGGAAGTGGTTAAGCCACTTGGATCAAATATTAATATAAAATGTCAATGTGTATCAAAATAATATTTACATTTCTAAGTCTGGGCCAACTTATGTTAGGGCACATATAAAACAGGCTCATCATAACAATACAACAGACATAATTCATGGAACCACAATAACTGCACAGCATTGAAAAACACTGCAGTGAAGTCTGGACCTGATGTTCAAACACACAGCACTGAGCACCCTTACAAAGAGAACATTGGCTTCAACATTCCACAAATAAAATCAAAAGTAAATACATACATATACCAAAAGGCCTTTGGAGGGGGGGGGGGGGTTTAGCCAAAAAGAAAAAGACATAGAAACCACTCCCACCCATTCCATCCCCTACATATTCCACTCCCCTCCACCCTCCTCCCTCCATCTCATCTTGGCACCTTCTGGATGACAGGTCATCCCTGCATCCTGCCCACTACCCTGGGTCAGAAGCAGTGTCACAAGACACAGCACATCCACAGCAAGGCCGCTTCATTAATTCGGTGACCCCCCCTCTCCGTCCCCTCATGCAGAAAAGAAGATTGGGGAGAAATCCCTTCGGGCAGCATCAATTTATTTCTCATACATACTTCCTCACACCCCATCCCACATCCACTCCCCCTCATGCATCACAGTATCATCCATACACAACCCTTCTCCATTCACCCCTATCTTCTGACCTCTCCTGTCCTTCCTCAACAGACATTCCTCTCTTTTGTAATGCCCTTTTTACCCCATCCATCCACCTCATCCTAGGACACCCCCTTATATTCACTCGTTCCACACCTCTTTTAATAAAATTTCTTCACTTATTCTTTCCATGTGTCCAAACCATCCTAATACTCTTTCATCAATCCTATCTCCCAGCTCCCTTTCCACTCCTGTTCTCCTCCACACTCTTCGTTTCTCACTCTACCTAGCCTAGTAACCCCATCATATTTACTCAGACGTTTCATCTCAAACACATTCAAACTCCTTCTCTCTTCCTCTCTCATGTTCCATGTTTCTGCCCCGTACAGTGCTGTTGGCACAATCACTCCTTCATATAACCTCCTCTTAGCATCCATTCCCAGATGTCTATTTCTCATTACACTTTTTAATCCACCAAGGCATTTACCGTATTTTTCGGACCATAAGGCACGGGCAAAATCCTTAAAATCAGCCAAAATTGGATGGTGCTCCTTATCGTGAGGTGCGCCTTATGTGTGGCTTCATTGCAAAAAAATGCCTTGGTCAGTGACGTACTATTTTCACACATTTCGTAGCTAGCCTGCCGATGGCGACAGTGCATAGGCCTAGCAAAAGTTACAACCAAGTTATAACCAAGATGCATGTATCTTGACAAGAAAATTGCGAAAACTTCAACAGTTTTCGAGTCCATGCCACCGCATTCATTAATGCTATCATGGCTATGACATGATAGCGTCTACAACAAAAACAGCCATTTTACATTGGTCTAGTCTCGCTCCACTCCGACTGTAGTCATTTGGGTATTTTCAAGTTTCGACCATGGGCGCAATATAGCAATAGAAAATTAATTATTAATTTTGTAAATTAGAATGTATCAACGTAATATGCAATTCTGTGGGCGGAAATGAAAAAAATACATATACCTTGCTACAAGCAAATATGCTAATGAACTAAGTCGGTAGCATAGGAACTGTATACCCGCAAGCTGAGAGAGTGGTTGAAAAGCCCGCCAACGTCTCTCACGACGACGACAACGAGGACAAGCCGTATGACATTTAATTTGCAGGTAACGATTTATTAAACACAGGTTAACGCTTTTATTCACATTGTATCATCACATCTTTTTAGACACGCACATATCTAAAACTAACTTTTTTTTTTGTATTTTGCGTATTTTTGTACATTTTTATTTTCATTTTATTTCATGTTTCTATTAAACCCATTTATTTAATTTGTGTTGAAAGAAAAAAACTGCTATTTATTTCTTTTTTTAACCTAAATCCCGAAATGTTATGTTGTTTTGTATTGGTAGGCGACATAACACATCCAAGATGAAATAAAAATATATCATTATATTTTATTTTTTTGCTTTTTTTCAAATGTTTTTGCAACAAATCAGTTTTATGCACTTGAAAAGTATGAAAGGTTACTTTGCCTTATGTAAGGACGGGGAATAGCAAATTACTCACTTATGGTACGAAGCGCCTTACTAAAATACTATTCTTCCTTCTTGTCCACACAAATGCTACACTTCCACTTCCTCAATCCCTTCTACAGCTACAACCTGCTTACTTATTCCCCTTTTCTCCATTTCTTTTACACCTTCACCAATTGACACCATTCCACCTACCACATCCAATAGATTCCCTGCCACACATAACACATTCATATAACAAATCAGAAGTCAACATGTAATATATTTTTATGTTTTGCTAATTTGTTATTGTAATTTTTTATTTTTATGTAAATTTGTTATTACATATTTATTTTTGTTTTTTTACAATTACATTTGTTTTTTTATTTGTATTTTGTGTTTATTACAAAAAATTTTGATATATATAAGATTTTTTTTACCAAAGGCTTTTTTTTATAAGGATAAATAAAAAAAGGAATATCATTTTATCACTACACTCTCTTTTCTTTTTCCCTCACTCTTATCTTGGGACATTTCCTTTGATGAACGGGTCCATCCCCGCATCTCTGCCAACTGCCCTGGGTTAGAAACAGTGTCACAAGACAGTACATTTTCCACAGCAATGCCTCTTCATTAAGTCAAGTCGACCTCTGCTCTCCCTCCCCTCATGCAGAAAAAGAGAAGAACGGAGAAATCCCTTTCCGGCTGCATCAAATTATTTTCTCACAACATACTCTCTCTGCCTCTCCCCCCCACACCATCTCCACCTCATGTATCTCATCGCATCATCCCATATACAACCAATTCGCTCTTTCAACACCTACTCTCATTCTGTCCTCTCCCATCCTTCCTCAACAGAACATTCCCCTTTCCCAAAGCCCCTTTTACCCCATTTTTTTTCCAATATAAAAATAAAAATAACTAGTAATAAAGACCTATATTCCAAGGGCCTCTTCACCCTTATAAGGTAGTTAAGCAACCATTGCCTTGAGTTCCCACTTGACTAAAAACCTAATGCCCAGTAATGGCTTGGCAACCAGATCCTCAGGCCCTCCCACAGATTGTCCTTTGGAAAGAAATTTTGGATTGTTTCTGTTCACTAGCTGAAAGTATAGGAGGGAGGCAGGTGTCTGTCTGTCAGTTTTCTCCTTAATGCGATACAGTGAAATAAATACTAGTTTTAAAACCACTTCTCCTACGGTGACGCCTATGTATGGCGGCAAGAGGAGCAAGTGGGATACCTCGATGATGCCGACTCCGTCGCCATCTTGATAACATTTATTTGTAAGTCGTCACCTATGTAATTTCCATTCTCTCTAAAGCTGTTCATTCAATTATCTTTCTAATGGTTATCAAAATACAACAGGTGAAAGAGAACAAACGAACTATTACAAAAAAACGATTGAGCAAACCGACGATTTATTATTTTATAATGCGATTTAATTATGAAACGCAAACATCGCACGTTCGGGCAGCTAATGCTGCCAGACGTTGCGATGTGCCTCGGAGTAAAGAGGTTAAGTTGATAGAGAGAGATGTTTTGGGCTCTGACAAGAGACTGAATAACATGGTGGCATTCAGATGAAAAGTAAGACAGTTGAATAACTTTTGAGAATGGGCAACAGAGATGATTCTCTGCCTTGTTCCATCATGCAGGACTAATCTCAGCAGGTCAAACTTACAAAACCAGAAGAAAGACAGTTTACCTGAGCAATAAGTGTTTTTGGGGTCAAGAGTAATGAGTGACTGCTGGCAGTTTGGGGGACGAGAAGAGGATTTCACCTCGGCTTCACGTCGCCCAGACAACACTAATGTAGGGATTCGGATTCCAATGCATCAAAGTTTG
>NC_134808.1:12013051-12025551 GCF_046742065.1 Oratosquilla oratoria | reverse complement strand
AGAAGAGAGAGAGGTGACCTACTGACCATCTACAGAATCATGAAAGGCACAGAGATACTCGAAAGAGAGGACTTACTAAACTGGAACAAGAGAAACACAAGAGGACATGGAAAAAAAACATAGCTACAGAAGAGAACTGAAGAAAAACAGTTTTCCACATAGAGTAGTGGACACTTGGAACAAAAAACATTCATGAGTTTAAAAGCAAACTAGACACTGCGAGATACAAAGGCGGGACACCGCGAGCATAGCTCCCCTTCTCGCAAAATACAACTAGGAAAACACACACACACACACACACACACACACACACACACACACACACACACACACACACACACACACACACACACACACACACACACACACACCTCGTGTGCAGTGGTTAGAGTTCCCGGATGCCATCACGGCGGTCCGGGTTCGAATCCTGCCCAGGGCTGAAATAATTTCAATATTGCTGCGCTGCGAGTTCTCACTCCAACTCTCGTGGGTGGGGAGTTGGGTGTGTGTGTGTGCGTGTGTGTGTGCGTGTAAGGTCATAGATAGGTCATACATGAGCTCTGAACTCTATTCCGGGAGGGAAATAGCTGTCGATCACGAGTCCAACACGTGATCCAGGACCATGGAGAATCACACACACACACACACACACACACACACACACACACACACACACACACACACACACACACACACACACACACACACACACACACACACACACACACCTCTCATGGCGCTGTGGTTAGAGCTCTGGCCTGCCACTACGGAGGTCCGGGTTCGATCCTCGCCCGGGGCTGAAATAATATCAGTATCGCAGCGCTGAGGGGTGTTACTCCGACTCTCGTGGGCGGGGAGTTGGGGGTGTGTGTGTGTGCAAGGTCATAGCATTACCCATAGATCGGACCTACGAGCTCTGAGCTCTCTTTCAGGAGGGAAATAGCTGTCGATCACGAGTCCAACACGTGATCCAAAGACCAAGTGAATACACACACCCGGTGGCGGATTGGTAAGGCACTGACCTCACAAGCCGGAGAACCGGGGTTCGATTCCCCGGTCGGGCGGAGACAAGTTGGGTTTGTCTCCTTTCACGTGTAGCCCCTGTTCACCTAGCAGCGAGTAGGTACGGGACGTTAGTCAAGGAGTTGTGACCTTGCATTCCCGGTGTGTGGAGTGTGAGTGGTCTCAGACCTACCCAGAGATCTGCTAATAATGAGCTCTGAGCTCACTGCCGTAGGGTGGTGTCTGGCTGTCTCGAAAAGAGGCTGCAGCAGATCCGAGGTGAACACACACACACACACACACACACGAGCATAATTCATTACCGAATCTTGCTCGTAATGCGAAACACTCGTTAAGCGAAACAAATATTCCCATATGAATCAATGTAAAATAAGATAACAATGATTAAGAAAAAATACCCAAAATGACTTGTAATAATATCTATTTCTTTTATTAATAACGCATAAAATAAATCATTTTAATGTACTTTCAATTCACCTTCCAATATTTTCTGGAGATTAATCTTTACCCAAAAAAGAACGGCGATAACTTTGATTTTACTCAATCTTTCTAATACCCCTTTCACATCTATGACTCCACCTCTTCGACGCAATATTGTACCTAAGGATGGAAAGGCTGATTATTGATGAGGAAATAAAAGGCCTCCTTTCTTTTTCTATCCTGTACTCCTTTGCCACAAACATTGTTTCCATTAAACTTAATATCAATGAAGCAATATCTGGATCTTTCTCCTGTCTATATTGGTGTACGCCACTTTGATTTTTTTCTTCCATTGTCTCCTAAAGTTCTTTTCGATATCAACTTCTCAATTTCTGATGCATCACTCTTCAGTTAGAAACTCATCTGCTCCGACTTCCTCTCCTGTTCTTTCTTTACTTTACTACACATCTTCCGTCTTTTTCTTCCTTTGTAACATCCCTTCTTACCTCCCAAATAATTAAGTTTGTTTGTCAAATTTTATGCCTTATAGATTATCTCATTCACCGTATTTTGATTTCAGCATAGTTCTATTGGCCGTGACCCCCTTGCATATGGTCTTTTGAATTCTTACCCCATTTCAATAATTTGCATTTTTTTTTAGATTAGATTTAGTTTTCCACGTTTGACTTGAGGCATATATTTTCTATGTCTTGTATCAATCTGTATTCCTACTTATCCCTTACTTTGTTCATGATCTTTGCATCACTTGTAGATATGTTAGTATAACATGTCTTTCCTTCTGTTATGTAATTTATGCATATTATGAACATTACAGGTGCCAAAACCGACTCTTGTGGGGCTTTGCTAGTCACCTCCCTTCATTCCAACATATCTTTTATTATTGTTCTCTTATACCGGCATTTATTTCTTTTTATTCAAGGAATTTACCTACAAATTTGAGGACCACAATGGAAATAAGCTTACATGCTTTTTTGTATTATCCTCGGCATTTGTAATTGTTATTTCGAACTGTGTGTTCTTTTCATTATCTGCACTTCATGTATATTGATTCAATGCCAAATAAAATTATTATTATTACTATTATTATTATTATTATTATTATTATTATTATTATTATTATTATTATTATTATTATTATTATTATTATTATTATTATTATTATTATTATCATTATCATTATTATTATTATTTTTATTATTATTATTATTATTATTATTATTATTATTATTATTATTATTATTATTATTATTATTATTATTATTATTATTATTATTATTATTATTATTATTATTGTTATTATTATTATTATTATTATTATTATTATTATTATTATTATTATTATTATTATTATTATTATTATTATTATTATTATTATTATTATTATCATCATCATTATTATCATTATTATTATTATTATTATTATTATTATTATTATTATTATTATTATTATTATTATTATTATTATTATTATTATTATTATTATTATTATTATTATTATTATTATTATTATTATTATTATTATTATCATTATTATTATTATTATTATTATTATTATTATTATTATTATCATTATTATTATTACTATTATTATAAATAATTCAATATGTTTCCAAGAAAAGTTTATTGTGAAGTACTTTGTCAAATGTCTTCAGCCTACTCAAATGTCCTGTTCAGATCTGATACGCATGATCTTTCACCTCTAACACATAACTGAATATCCGCTAGAATATTCTTCTCTTTATGATATCTAACCCATCTATCTTTTACAGTCCTTCCACAAAGTTTAACTACCATGTATGTGATTCACCATGGTATCACGTGTTGAATTCATGATCTACTATTCTATAGAATTCGGGAATAGAATTACCACGGGCTTTTTATGGCGAGCCCGTTTGTAGGGTGAAAAATTAGATTGTTGTTCCATTAGAAATTATTTTCAAGAAATCCATCATATCCGGAGATGTCCCAAGAGAATGGAAGCTAGCTAACGTTACTCCCATATTCAAAAAAGGTGACAAAAAGAAACCAAATAACTATAGGCCTATAAGTTTGACTTCGATCGTAGGAAAAATAATGGAAACTATCATCAGAGATGATATCGAATATCATTTAGAAAGTAACCGTTTGATAAATGATAGCCAGCATGGTTTCAGACGGAAACGTTCTTGCGTGACTAACTTACTCGAATTCTACAACACAGTTATCTCGAATTATGACAAAAGAAACAATATAGATTTAATATATCTAGACTTTGCAAAAGCTTTTGATACCGTCCCACACGAAAGACTACTTACTAAATTAGCTTTGCATGGAATAAGTGGTAGCCTATTAGGTTGGACTAGTAATTGGTTGAATGGTCGAAAACAGAGAGTTGTTTTAAATGGAAAAACTTCTGGATGGAAAAGTGTTGCAAGTGGAGTTCCTCAGGGTTCCGTTCTTGGGCCACTTCTATTCATAGTATATATAAATGATATAGACCATGGACTAAAATCTACTGTTTCCAAATTTGCTGATGATACAAAACTGTGCGGAGTGGCAAATGATCACTCAAACCAATTAGATATTCAAGAAGATTTAGATCAATTACAGCAATGGTCTGAAAAGTGGCTAATGAAATTTAACACAAGTAAATGCAAGGTAATGCACATAGGTAAAAATAACAGTAAGTACGATTACAAGTTAGTTGGAAATTCGTTGACAAAAGTGGATAGTGAAAAAGATCTCGGCGTAATTATCAGTAACGACCTCAAATCATCCAAGCAGTGTATTTCAGCCTCTGAGAAAGCAAATAAGATTCTGGGATTGATTGCGCGATCTTTTGATTTCAAAAGTCCATCACTCATTAACAAGCTATATAAATCGTTAGTTCGTCCACATTTGGAATATGCTGTTTCCGTATGGTCACCGAATCTCATTAAAGACATTGACAGACTGGAAAAAGTACAACGGCGGGCCACAAAACTGATTCCAAATATCAAAAATAAATCATACGAAAATCGACTTAAGCACATGAATCTGTTTTCCCTAAAAAGCGTAGACTCAGAGGTGACTTGATACAGGTCTTTAAGATTTTAAAGGGAATTGACAACATCAAAAGTGACAAAATTTTCACATTGAATGAGAATCAGACAAGAAACAATGGTCTCAAACTGTCCGGAAATAGATTCAATTTGGAAGTAGGTAGAAACAACTTTGCCAACCGTGTAGTTAATGAATGGAATAAACTTCCTGCACAGGTAGTGCAATGTAGTTCAGTTCGAAGCTTCAAGAATCATTAAGATAAATACCTAAGTAAGATGCTGTAATGATTATAATTTATGTTATATTATTTGTTTTTGTTTTGTTATAATTTGTCTGTCTGATTGTCATTTATTATTAGTTATATGTCAATTTATAATCATTTACTATTTACCTTTTTGTTTGTTATTCAACTATACCTATGCATTTATTTATGTATTTTATTTGTTATTTTTACATTATTATAGTTTTAATTTATTATTAGTATGATTTTTTTTTTTTTTTTTTTTTTTTTCATCCGACCTAGATATGGATAAAAATGTATCCTGTCGGCATGCTCCGCCTTTGTAATCCTTTGAGTGTGTGTGGCTTTGGCCACACCCACTCATACATCCACTAGATGTGCATACCTATGTGATATATGCATGCACATCCCGATGAATACACCCTTCCTAACATTAACAGTGGATATTCATGGATAACAATAAATGTGAAATATTCACAGGGGGGCTGACACTCCACCAACCGACGCAATTCGAATTGACTGAGGCGGCGCACAAGACCCTCAGATGTTGTCGGGGGCTCTCTCCTCAGAAAAGCAGTTGCGGGGCAATGCTGGAGGTAGTATTCTAGGGTGGCTTCTGGGTGGCTGCAGTGGTGGCATCTTCTTTCTTCTTGAGTAAGATTGCTTTTTATTTGCCAGAAAGAACGGTCCTCCAGCCGCAGACGGAAGAGCAGAAATAAAGCTAACAGAGCATTAGGTTTCATTGCTAGGACGGTAACGTATAGAAGTGCAGAGGTAATTATTAAACTCTAGCAATAGTTAGACCCATCCTTGACTATGCGGTACAGTTTTGGTCTCCGTCCTACAGAATGGACATCAATTCATTAGAATCAGTACAGAGGAGAATGACCAAAATTATACATGGACTCAGAAATTTGCCTTACGAAGAGAGGCTTAGGCACCTAAACTTACACTCTCTGGAAAGACGCAGAGTGCGGAGTGATCTAATAGAAGTGTTCAAGTGGATCAAAGGTTATAACAAGGGTGATGCAAACAAGGTCATCATAATAAAACAACAGGGCAGGACTCGCAGTAATGGTTATAAACTGGACAAATTTAGATTTAAGAAGGAAATAGGTAAGAATTGGTTTACTTATACTGTGGTCGATGAATGGAATAAACTTAGTAACCATGTAGTAAGCGCTGAAACTATAAGTTGTTTTAAAAAACGATTAGACAACTTTATGGATGGGGATGACAGGTGGTGATGGATACAGAGCTGCCTAGTGTAGGCCTTATGGTCTTTTGCAGTCTCCTTTATTCTTATGTTCTTATGTTCCACTTTTCTAGGTATGGAGCGAGGAAGTACAAGGGGCTCGTAATCTGTGACTGCCCTGTACTACCTCGCCCTTTCTGATACCTCTGCCTCCAGTCTGTGCTGAAGGAACCGTTGTACCTGGTTGAGAGCCTTGGTGTGTATGCGCAACTGATTTCTGCTAAGAAGAACGACAACATCGACTTCGGGTCTTTGGCGCGCCGCTTCTGCTGCCGTATCGGCTAGCTCGTTTCCTGGGACGCCTACATGGCTCGGCACCCAGTTGAGCGTAACACTCCTGCCTTGCTGGTGTAGCTTCAGCAGGAGTGCTAGGATGGAGGTCAGTAGGCGTACATTGTCGCTGGGCTGTGTCGTATCCAAGCTGCCTAGCAGAAACTGTGTGTCCGTGTGGATCACCACAGGATCAGTTCTAGATATTAGAGCATGCTCTAACGCTCCTTGGACCGCTATGGCCTCAGTTTGGAGAATGGGCGCATGATCAGATACTCTCCTGCCAAAGGTCAAACCATCAATTACAAAAGCAGCCCCCGCACTACGAGGCCTGTTGGGGTCCACTGAGCCATCCGTATAATAGACCGCCATTCCAGGTCTCGACAGTGCGCGGATGCCTTGTAGGGCCTGCGCTCGTACTCTTTCCTTGTCATATAATAACTTCTTCTTACTGGGAAGCTTAGTGACAACGAAAGTTGCAGGTATCGACAGCCATGGAGGTGGGGACTTGAACTCTTGGTTAGGAGAGTCTCTACCCTTCCCAAGGAGAGCACTGGTGAGCTTGAAGGAGTCCAGGAGTCTAGCCGCTTGAGATAGCCGGGTACCGCAGTGGATAAGATTATCCACCCGTCCCAGAGTGTAAGAGGCCGGTAGATGGAGGTAGAAACTTCAGTAGGTGAAAAGGACCGGAGTACGAATGCTAATAAGGTTAGGAAACACTAGGGTCTTGAAATGCTGAGTCCGCGAATTGTTTAGTCGCCGACAAGCGACAATAGTTTAGTCAGACTCGCGTTCTGTCTGTATAAACACGGCCGACGGGAGGTGACTGTTGTAATAATTGCTGATGTAATCAAAACACTCTGTGAGCGCAAAGTTATTTTCGTTTGACAAATGCTGAGGTAAACGATATTGCTAGTGACATTGTAACGGCTTTCCGGATTGGAGAAAAGGTGGAGGAGGAGGAAAAATTATTGGTGCATGAATTCAAAGTCACGCCCATAAGGAGTGACATTTATTTGAGAAGTCAGAGGAGATTGGATTAGAAAAATTAGTGACGTCAGACGAAGGTGGCTTGGCGTATGGTATAGTGATCTCGAGAAGGAGACGAGGGAGAGAGATCCTGAGTGTAACCAAGACAGTGTAATAGTAGTGAAAAGAAAAGAAAAGAACTAATTAACTTTCCTTAACCTAAGGACTGGTCTGAATTACATGAGAAATACAAGGCATGGGGCCTACTGAATAAGAGGAACTTGAAAGTTATTGGAACTGACGTAACGAAGGCAAGGGGCCTTGTGAGTGGAATTACGAGACTAATAGAAGTGTAAACGGCCGAGGACCGATAGTGGTGGTGACAGAGGAGGTGAAACAGAGCTATCACAAGGCTCTGACTCAGCTCAGTTATCCTGGGGCTCTGGACTATCTTGGCAAGAAAGTCAACCTCCAGCCTTCTTACTCGTGATGCTAATGAAGGCAATGAAGCCTCCATCTGGAGGTTAACAATCTTGGTCCAAGGTTGAGCTCCTAGGATAGTCCTTGCTGCGGCATTTTGGCAAGACGGAAGAGCAGGTCAGTTTGTTAGAGCAGTCTTCCACCTAGGAACAGGTAATACAGCCGGTATGGATGGTGTATCTCATATGTGCTTTGAGACACCGAAGTGATCACTAGAGACACTAGGATGCACCTCCCAAGCTACCCTAGGGAGGAGAGTGGCCGTCGCCAAGGTCAGATCAAGTCGTTCACCTTGCACGTGCGTCGGATTACCATCAGTCGCCACAGTTATGAGAGCTGGGGCAGCGTAGTCCACCAAACTGCGGACTGCTTGCACATAGAATGTGCGAACGACCTGATGCGTGGCACCAAGTGCCTTCCCCGTCATTGCTTTCATGAATGGTTTTTGCCCTCAGCCTCTCCTTGAGATAGGCTAGTTCCTTCTGAAAGGTGAGGTTCTCATCAATCCAGACCCCCAGGTACTGAAACTGGTGGACCCAGTCCAGCCTAAGGCCCTGGATGGTGAGATGCTCCCCCTCACTCCAGAGTCCTAACGCCATGGCTTTCGATTTGGTAGGGAAGATCTTTAACCCTAACCTGCAACATTCTGTCGCTACGGCACTTAAGCAGCGCTAGGCCCTGCTGAAGCACCGCCGCCTTCCAGTAATTGTAAGCACAAGGTCATCTGCATAAGAGATAACCTTGCATCCGTTGGGTAGAGGTAGTTCCAGAATGTTGGAGGCGAGCACATTGAACAGAGTGGGGCTGAGGACCCCCCCCCCCACCTGTGGAGTGCCATTCTCCAGCATTCTGGCCTCTGATATGTGACCCTGAAATCTTACTTTCGCAGACCGGTGACTGAGATAGTCAGCAATCCAAGAAAGCAGCTTGCGCAAGGGTGTCTAATATCACAAGTGGACTGGCCAGCTCGAACGCCTTTTCCAATCCAAAAAGACCACGATGGACGGTGTGCCACTGACAGCATTGAGGAGTGTTGCTATACTGTTTGCTGTGCCAGTGCCTTTGCAATAAGCATGTATATGCTCATGCATTGGGCCCAGTTTCCACAGCAGCCTGTTTAGCACCATCCTCTCCGCTGTCTTCCCCATGCAGCTTGTCAGGCTGATGGGGCAATAGGCACCAGGTTCCTTTGGCTTTGGAATTGGCGTTATGATTGCCGTCTTTCAGGCTGTTGGTAACGTGCCAGTCCTCCAAGACGCGTTTATCACCCTTAGAAGTGCCTCATCACCCGCTGGTCCAAGGTGGGTCAGCATGGAATAGGTGACGAGGTCCTCTCCAGGTGCCGTGTTTGAGCTGGTCTTGTGTGTGACTGTTCCTGAAGCGTAAAGCTAGTGTTAGTATCATCCAACTGACTCATCATGTCCTCAACACCAAGGCGCCTCACTCCTTGTAGGTCCTGCAGTGTGTCTTGAACACACTGCGGGAGTGAGGTGCTGCTGGAGCGAGAGGCAAACTCTTCCACCAGTCGCTGCGCCTCAGTATTAGGGACATGATGGGTGCGTCGCGGTTGAGTCCTGCCAGTTGCTTTACGGAGCTTGGACCATAGCTCTGCTAGGGATGTGTGAGGGTTAAAGCCCTCACACCATTCAAGAAACTTTGCTCTTCTGGCATCTGCAGCCGTGACATATGCGTCACGAACTGCAGCGCGCAAGTTGGCCAAATTGGTCTGAGTTCGGCGCCGTCGGAAAACTCGCCTAAGCATGTTGACCCGATGGTTGGCCTCTCTCGCCTCGGGGGTATAGTACCAACTGTTCTTATGTTCCCTTGTGGACTGGCGAGTCTTTAGGATGGCTCTGTTGGCAGCCACCTGAAGGGCTGCAGAAAAGTCAGCCTCTAACGTTTCCACGCCCTGTGGTGGGACGTAAGAAGCTGCCCATTCTTCAACAGATCTCTCAAAGGCCGGTCAGTTTGCCAGAGCAGTCTTCCACCTAGGAACAGGTAATACAGCCGGTATGGATGGTGTATCTCATATGTGCTTTGAGACACCGAAGTGATCACTAGAGACACTAGGATGCACCTCCCAAGCTACCCTAGGGAGGAGAGTGGCCGTCGCCAAGGTCAGATCAAGTCGTTCACCTTGCACGTGCGTCGGATTACCATCATTTAACAACGTAATGTCAGGGCATTCATCTAACATGTAATTTAAGTGGCGCCCAGCGACATTGGTCCTTTGGGGCGACATCAACATTGTATGGTGGGCGTTGAAGTCCCCTCCTATGATGAAGAGCCTGTCCGCAGCAAGAGCACACACTTCTCCAAGGTCCAGTACCGTACTATGGCCCCTGTATATGTTATAGATGGTGTGCGTTTCGTGGGCCCGATGGAGTCGAACCGCAAGAACTTCTACACCATCTCCACATGATATAGGGTCCATGATTTCACTATATGGGGATAGATGATTTGACTAAGATCATGCACCCCCTAGTAGTGGGTATGCGAGGGAGGGTGAAGGTGCGATATCCCGGAAATCGCTCCTAATAGCTCACCAATGTCTCCTGGAGAAGTATTATATCGTAATCATACTCTTGCGAAAGCGCAAGGAGATTCGAGATTTTACTGCGGAACCCGTTTATGTTCCACTGTAGCAACCTTAAGTGACTATTGAACAGGGCGACTTTCTTCCCTGTCGAGTTCCATTACGTCCCCGGTCAGAAGACAAGATGGGTTGCGACTTTTTATCAGTGGAAACATTTTCCTCCTCATCATCAGAGGAGTCTTCAAGCCGAAGAGCACATTAGCGTTGGGGCTTAGCAGCAAGCACTTTCCCCGTCTTCGATGATGTTGTGGGTGTCGCTTTGCTAATGGTAAAAGTGGGTGTGGCTGGCTTGGGGGAAGTGGAAGGGGAGGAGGAGGGGGCAGAGGCGGGGGAGGAGGCAGGGGAGGAGGAGGAGGAGGTGGGAGATGAAGAGGTGGAGGGGGAGGGAGTCCTTTCCTTTCGCCTAGGGTTTTTTGGAAGGGTTTCTCTTCTCTTTTAAGAGGTTGAGCACATTCGTGACAGCCTTATTCACCATGTCTAGTGTCTCCTCTGCATCACTTTCCCCTAGGGCAGAGGTTCTCAAAGTGGGGGTCCCGACCCCCAGAGGAGTCGCGAAATAATTTTTAGGGGTCGCGATCGAGATCGTGCAACCCCTCCCCTCCACTTCCTCCCACTACCCATCCTAACGCGTCTATAACTCGCCCCAGCAAGAAATGGCCGTTAAGGCGGATCCACCACCCAATGTTGCCACATCTCCTTCTTACTGTTCTTTCACTTGTATGCGACCCCAAGAATTCCTCCACTGACGGTGTGGTGCAGGAAACGGCAACCTCGCGCTCCCTCGCTCATATGCCAAGTTTACGACTGGGAGAAACGAAAACTTCGGAAATACACAAATTTTGTACAGAAACACAAAGAGAGAAAGAAAGACAGAGGTACGGTGATAACTGCAACACTGGGGATTTCATAAACCACGCCCTAAAGGCCATTTTTCGATGTTTTAAGCATAGTACTTGTCAGTAGTAGTCGATGTGCCCGATGTTCGATAATCATGAAACCACGTTATGTATGCATGCTTTCTTATGCATGCATGCTTTCTTTGCTGTATTAAGTACGCCTCACTAATAATCTTATAATATTGATAATAGTTACCGCTTTGTAATGTGCGTCCTCACTTCAGAAAGTTTTATTTTAGAATTATTCGTGTAGTTACAGGTGGCATATGCACTCAGTAAAGGCGTGTATTTTGTGAGAAGGCCGTTAGTATCGTTTCGAAAGGTTTGTGTAACTCTACTCTCGTGACATCGTTACTCTTTAGCCTGCGCCATGGAACGGTGGCTAATTCGGAGATCTACATGCAAGGACACATCAACAGATATAACTGAAGCATCTGATGATGTTAATTCCGAGCAACCAAGCACGTCAAGTGGGAATAAAGGCCATGACGGTCATAACGCAAAAACATACCAGTGTGATCGACCATCCAAGCACCGAAAATATCAGGAAGAATTCATACAGTATGGATTTACTTGCTGTATAGTTAATGATATTCATCATCCTCAGTGTGTTCTGTGTTTTGAGGTTCTTGCACACGAAAGCCTGAAACCAGCAAAAATGAAAAGACACTTGTAAACCAAACATCCAGATCATACTCTAAAGACAAAAGAATTTCCAACGAAAGGAAAAAGAACTACAAGGACAAAAGCAGGTGAAAACACAGAGAACTACAACTCCTGCCAAAACTCAAACGGCATCATATGCGGTTGCATACCTAATTGCACAGAGGAAAGAGGCACACACAATTGGTGAAGACCTCATAAAGCCTGCTGCAGTGGCAATGTGTCGAGCTATGCACGGAGAAAAAGTGGCCGGTGACCTTGATACCATCCCTCTGTCAAACAGCACTGTAAGGCGGCGTATTCATGACATTGCAGATGATATTCGGTGTCAACTGATTGAAAGAGTGAAGAATGTAAGGTATGCTTTGCAGATTGATGAGTCGACTGACATCTCAAATTCTGCTCAGTTACCCATTCATAAGATACAGTTTTGATGGAAGACTTCATGAAGACATGCTGTTTTGCTCTACTCTGGAAGGAACATGCACAGGGGATGCTGTTTTCACAGTTAGACAGCAAGCTAAGTGAGATGGGATTGCCGTGGGACCAGTGTGTCGGTGTATGCACAGACGGGGCTGGGACAATGCTAGGCAAAAGGAAAGGATTAAGAGGAAAAATCATGCAGGTGGCTCCTAATGTGAATTT
>NC_134808.1:11995551-12008051 GCF_046742065.1 Oratosquilla oratoria | reverse complement strand
GTAGCTTCTGAACTTGCCACATTTGTAGGCGAAACTGATTTTCCTAAAGAGACGCCTCGTCTCCTTGACCTGCTAGTTACCCACCGTCAGGCTTTGGCTTTACCAGGTGATCCGTTAGGGGTTACGGATCGTGTGGTTCATAGAATTGACCTTCAGCCAGGCACTCGTCCTGTTTACGTCCCTTCTTACAGGTTGCCTCACTCTCGTCGGCTTATAGCCCAGTCCTTGGTTGACGATTTGTTGAGTGAAGGTGTTGTACAGGAGTCCCACTCCGAGTGGAATTCGCCTCTTCTCCTGGTGCCTAAGAAGGATGGATCTTTTCGTCCTGTGGTTGATTATAGGAAAGTCAATGAGGTCACTCTTCCTGATCATTATCCTCTGCCTATCTTAAGCGAGCTTCTTCAGTCCATTGGCAATGGTAATACAGTGTTCACCATATTAGATTTAAAAGCAGGTTTTTGGCAGATACCTCTGGAGGAGAAGTCTCGTAAGATCACGGCCTTCTCGACTCCCAATGGGCACTATAATGGCTTCATTGCCCCATGGGTTTGCGGAATGCTCCTTTGACTTGCCAGCGTCTAGTTAACTCTATATTTCATGGCTTAATTGGGAATGGACTTTTTGTTTACCTGGATGATTTGATTCTTGTTTCCAAAGATGTGGAGAGCCACTTTTCTAAGTTGTCCATGGTCTTGCAACGGTTTGCTGAAGCTGGGTTGAAACTCAACTTACCCAAGTGTTCCTTTTTCAAGGCTAGTATCCAGTTTCTAGGTCATGTTGTAGACAAACATGGTATCCATACCACTGGTGAAAAGATCAAGGCAGTCAGAGACTTCCCTGTACCGAAGTCAGTTGAAAATGTACGGTCCTTCCTTGGACTTGCAGGTTACTATCGTGCATTCATTAAAGACTTTGCTTCAATTGCTTCCCCTCTCACTCGCCTTCTCAAGAAGGACTCTTCCTTCCAGTGGCGTGATGTCCATCAGACAAGTTTTGATTCTTTGAAGCTTGCTCTTACTGAAGCACCTGTATTGGCTTTCCCTGATTATAGTATCCCCTTTACTATTTGTACAGATGCTTCTGGTACAGGTATTGGAGCTGTACTTATGCAACAAGTAGATGGATGTAGACCTCATGTTATTGCATATGCTAGTCGCATTCTAAACAAACCTGAGTCCCGTTACTCTGTTACTCATTTAGAGGCCCTGGCTGTGGTGTGGGCTTTAAAGCACTTCCGTGATATCATTTTTGGATATCCTATTACAGTCTACACGGACCACACTGCTGTCACTCAGCTTTATCAAGGAAAGAATCTGTCAGGTCGCCTAGCCAGATGGTTCCTCACGATTGAGGAATTCAATCCAACCCTAAAGCATTTGCCCGGGCGAGCTAATCATGTTGCTGATGCACTTTCACGGAATATCCCTGTTGCTGCTGTTACCGTGATTGATAACTTTTCCCTGCAGGATCTGGTAAAAGCTCAGCGTGAAGACCCTGTCTGGTCTGCTGTCATTTATGCTTTGGAGTCTGGTGATGATTCCACCTTACCAGCTTTACCAGTACCTCTGTACCAATTTTCCCTGCAGGACGAAGTTCTCATTCGTAATGTGGAAGTGTTTGAGCAGGATGTGGCGCAGCTAGTGATCCCTGAGTCTCTAGTTCCCATTGTTTTGTCCCTTGCTCATGATGCCCCTCAGGCTGGTCACCCAGGTCGTGACAAAACTCTGGCTATGGCACGGAAGAAGTATTATTGGCCTAAAATGCGACTAGACATTGCCTCTCATGTGGCCCGGTGTAGTTCTTGTGCCCAGAACAAAGGTTCTACGAGCACTGCTCCCATTTTAGAGTACCCTATTCCTTCTCGCCCTTTTCAGACTGTAGCTATAGACCTTCTGCAATTGCCTCGTAGCACACAGGGCTCTGTGTATGTCCTTGTATGTGTGGATCATTTTAGTCGTTTTGTGGTCCTAGCTCCCTTACGTAACAAATCTGCACCAGTTGTAGCACATGCTTTTGTTTCCCATGTGTTGTCCATACACCACTCCTTCGGTGCTCCTTAGTGATAATGGGGCTGAATTTAAGAACGAGGTTTTGGCAGGCATTTGTGCACGTTACGGCATTAAACAAACTTTTGTTACTGCTTATCATCCGGCGTCCAATGGTCTTGTAGAGAGGACAAACAGGAAAATTCTGGAGATCTTACGTCACCTTGCTAGTCATTTTCATGAGTCTTGGGAGGATTGGCTTCCCCGTGTTAGTGCTTGTATTAACAGCACCATAAACGCTTCCACGGGAAAAACCCCCCATTGTGTTGTCTTTGGATCAGAGAAACGACTCCCTTATGACATGCTTGACAGTCCTGCTCGTCCCCTCTACAATGTGGATGACTATAGTAAACTTCAGAGTCATGTGCTGCATGATATTTATGTGTCTGTTATGGACAAACTTGTTATTTCCAAGGCTGACATGTTAAAACACTAACATGGTCGTGCTAAACCTGTGAACATCATTGTTGGGGATCATGTCGTTAGGAGCATGCCGGACCGCCAGTCCGAACTAAATTGTAAATTCGCAGGTCCCTTTTTAGTAACAGAACAGCTCCATCCAAACAAATTCAGGGTTTTTGACCCATCTACGGGTCTTAGTGAGATTTGCCATTCTGACAGGCTTAAAAAGACACAGGTGCCCATACCTGCATTCACCCAACCTCCCCCAACACTCAATGTTCTCATTGTATCACCCATTGTGGGCCACTCGTATCATCTACGTTCACGAGGTGCTAGGCCTTGATGATCAAGTGAGCCTCTTGTATGTATTTGTATGTAATTGGATTATGAAGTTTTGTACCCCCCTAGCCCTTACTATTGTAAATTGTGTATTTTCTTGGGCGCAGACTCATTTGGGTTTGGCGTACCTGTGGTAGGGGATGTAATCTTTGTTATGTTTACAACTGTTATTTTTCTGCCAATGGTGTTTTGTTCTTCCCATTGTCCTATGTCTCTTGTCTATTTCATTTGTATTTTGTATATTGTGTATTTTGTATTGTTTCATGTCCCGGACGTCCGGCAATTGTCCTATGTATTTTTTTTACTGGCGCCAGTTCATATATATATATTTCATGTGTATGTTTAATTGATTGTGTTTGTATATGTTGTTTATGTATTCCTTTATGTATGTGTATATGTGTTATGTTATGTATAGGGTGTGCTGATGAGCCAATTTCTTTCCACGCTTTTGTCATTCCCCTGTGGTGTGTGTGGAGTCAGATGTATATGTTGTCCATTTTGTCTTGCTGTGGTCAATTGTTTTTCTCATTTGCTCAGTGGGGTCACTGAGGGTGGTGGCCGAGCATTGTATTGGTGACATACTTCTTGTGTGTTGTATATACATGTTTGCAATGTTGTTTATTTATTGCTATATATTTATTATTGTATATATCTGTGAGCATTTTTTTCTTTTTTTTTTGTAATCGGAAATGCGATTCATGTATGCTTTTCGCGCCAACTCAAGGGTTGGCGTGGGGTAGTCTTGGTCTCGCCTCCTAAGTGTACGCACGCTATTTCGTGTAGTGAAATATTTACTTTTGTGTTGTGAAATATTTACTTTATCATATAACCCATTGTTTCATATAAGCCACCCTAATACATCATTATGGGCAGGAGATTTTCTCTTCTGCATACATATACATATACCAAAGGCTTTTTCCCCCTTACACGGGGGGTAGCCAAAAAGAAAAAGGCATAGAAATCACTCCCATCCATTTCATTTCCCATAAATTCCACTCCCCTCTACCCTCCTCCCTCCCTCATATCTTGGCACCTCCTGGATGACGGGTCATCCCTGCATCCTGTCCACTGCCCTGGGTCAGAGGCAGTGTCGCAAGACACAGCACATCCACAGCAAGGCCGCTTCATAAATTCGGCGACCCCCCCCTCTCCGTCCCCTCAGGCAGGAAAGGAGAAGACGTGGAGAAATCCCTTCGGCCTGCGTCGAATTTTTTCTCATACATACTTCCTCACCCCCCATCCCCCACCTACTCCCCCTCATGCATCACAGCCTCATCTATACACAACCCCTCTCCATTCGCCCCTGTCTTCTGTCCTCTCCCGTCCTTCCTCTACAGACATTCCTCTCTTCCCCAAAGCCCCTTTTACCCCATCCATCCATCTCATCCTAGGATGCCCCCTCATATTCACTCCTTCCACCTCCGCCTTCCACACTTTTTTTTACTAATCTTTCTTCACTCATTCTTTCCATGTGTCCAAACCATCCTAATACTCTTTCATCAACCCTATCTTCCAGCTCCCTTTCCACCCCTGTTCTCCTCCTCACCTCCTCATTTCTCACTCTATCTAGCCTAGTAACCCCTATCATACTTCTCAGACATTTAATCTCAAACACATTCAAACTCCTTCTCTCTTCCTCTCTTATGTTCCATGTTTCTGCCCCGTATATTGCTGTTGGCACAATCACTCCTTCATATAGCCTCCTCTTAGCATCCATTCCCAAATGTCTATTTCTCATTACACTTTTTAATCCACCAAGGCATTTACTCGCTTCTCACAATCTACATTCTACCTCCACTCCCACTCCTCCCTTTCCTGCCACATTCGCACCCAAGTATCTAAAACTATCCACTTCCTCCAGTTTCTCACCCTTAATGCTCACTTCCAGCCTACTGTCACTCTCTCCCCTTGTACATCTCATCAGCTTCCTTTTGCCCACATTTATCTTCAACTTCCTTCTTTTACACACCTTCTCAAACTCTGTCACTAACTTCCTCAATCCCTCCTCTGATCCTGCTACAAGCGCGGTGTCGTCAGCAAACAACAGCTGGCTCACCTCCCACTTTTCTCCATTTTCTTTAATCATCTCCAACCCCTGACCCATTACCCTTGCACCACCCCATCCATGTAAAGATTGAACAGCCAGGGTGACATAACACACCCCTGACGAAGTCCCACCTTTACCTCAAACCATTTACTCTCTCCATTTCTAATCCTAACGCAAACTCTACTACTCTCATAAAAACTCTTGACTGCTCTTAACAGCTTTACTCCTATCCCATATATCTGCAGTACCTCCCACAATGCCTTCCTGTCTACCTTATCGTAAGCCTTTTCCAGATCTATGAAAGCCCAAAAAACATTGTTACCTTTTCCTATAGCTTTCTCACATATTTGTCTTACCACAAAAATCTGATCTACACATCCCCTACCTGTCCTAAATCCACACTGTTCCTCACCAATTACTCCCTCTGTTCCTCTCCTAATCCTCTCAATCAAGACCCTCCCATAAGCCTTCCCAACTACACTCAACAAGCTGATCCCTCTGTAACTACTACACTCACACTTGTCCCCCTTTCCTTTGTAAAGCGGAACTATACAGGCACTCCTCCAATCCTCCGGCACTCTACCCTCTCTCCAGCAAACATTAAATAACCTCACCAGCCAGTCCACCATCACTGTACCTCCTTTCTTCAGACATTCTGCATGGCATCTATCCAACCCAGGTGCCTTACCTGCTCTCATCATCTTAACAGCTGCTTTCACTTCATCCTTCCCTATTTCTCCTCCATTTTCCTCATTCATCACTCTCATTTTCTTAGCACTTCCCACTACAACTATCTTTCCCTCCCTATCCTCCTTCACATTTAGCAACTCCCTAAAATACTCTGCCCACCTTCCTCTCACTGCCTTCTCTTCCATTATCATCTCTCCATCTGCACCTTTTACCTTTTCTTCTCTACTGGATTCGCCTCCTCTTCCTCTCTTAGTTTCTTTCCAAAACATCTTTTTATTACTTTCAAAAATTTCTGTCATACTCTTACCCCATTTCACATCTGCTCTCCTCTTTGCTTCCTTTATCTTATGTTTAACTTCCTTTCTCTTTACTTTGTACCCCTCATACGATTCCCTCGTCCTAATTTGTAGCCAATCTATGAATGCCTGCTTCTTCTCTTCTACACCTTTCTTTGCTTCCTCATCCCACCACTCACTACCCTTCCTTCTATTTCCTCCCGCCCTCCTTGTTCCACACACCATCTTTGCACACCTTATGACTCCCTTCTTGAACCATCCCCATTCCTCCTCCACTCCTAGTTCTACTCTATCCTTTACTCTCTCCCACTCCTCTCTCAACTTCTTCTTATACTCATTCTCCTTTTTTTTCCTCATTTAAGCAGTTCACTCTAAGTACCTCCCTACCTTCTGCCCTTTTCCTCTTTCTCCACCTATTCTTCACTCTCAATTTACCTTCCACCAGAAAATGATCTGATATTCCCCCACTCTCTCCCCTTAGAACATGTGCATCCTTAACTCTTCCTACCATACCCCTGATCGCCATTAACGCCCTATCTGCCACCCTTCAATCCACCACCCTCTCCCATGTGTACTTATGCTTGACTTTCTTATTAAACACTGTATTTGCTATCATCAACTCTCTTTCAAGACACATCTCCACCATCAATTCTCCACTATGATTTTTACCTGGAACTCCATACTTTCCAATCACTCCGTCAATTGGTTCATTTCCTACCCTAACATCAAGGTCTCCCAATACAACTACATTGACATTTCTCCCTAATCGCTCTATGCACTCATTTATATCTACCCAAAAAGCCTCCCTTTCCTCTACGCTCTTCTCATTACCAGGTCCATACGCACTTACAAAAACCCACATCTCCTTTCCCAGTTTCACCTTGATCCACATCAACCTTGATCACACCTCCTTCCACTCCACTACCCGCTTACTTATCTCTTCATTTACTAATATAGCCACCCCTTCTCTCCCTCGTCCCCTCTTCACTCCTGAGTACCTCCCAGCTACACTCCCGAACTCAAAGCCAGTACATCCATCTTTCTTCTCACAAACATACTGCCTATCTCTTCCCTTTTACTCTCATCTGTACCACATCCACGCACATTAAAAGATCCAAACCTTAGGGTACTGGTTGGAAAGTTCCCAGACTCTCTTATGCCTTTACTTTCTTTTTTAGTTATGTCCCCTTTTGGGGCTACAGGTAGTAGGACTCTTAATCCCATCCCCCGTCCCTTTTTTGTCGCCTTTTACGACTCAAGTGGAAATACTTAGTGGCAGTATTCTTTTGCCCCCACCACAGGGTAGGTAGGCGGAAAAAGGAAATGAATATTCAGAGAAATGGTACAGGACGGTAACAAGGGGTTGGGGACAGCATAACGGAGGGACAGTCGTAGTATAAAAGTGTCATCATTTCTCCATGTACAGAGTTTTCCTCAATCACAGACAAAATGATGTGTGACTCTGGTCCGTAGGGGCGCCCCATATAGACCCTAAAGTATCAACTGCATGCTACTTTGCCACAATAACATGCAGCCAATACCCCAGACGGGGTACTTCATTAAAATGGTGGCTAATTGGGTATCTATTATTTTCTTAAAGGTATTTTGCATATACGTTACTATGGACTTATGCTCCTTTGAAAGGATGTTTATGACTTCACTATAGGTTGTCATGTTTGTTATATCACGATTTCGGGTTTAAGACCCTTCTTCAGTAGCTTTGGGGATATTCTATTTGTTCAGGATAAGAATTATTCCTGTGATTTGTGTAATGATATTACTTTTTATACTTATTTTTTATACTCTAAGTTGGAGTAGGACTGCGGGAACTATATCTGGGATAGGTCGTTTGATAATGCCTATCATTATTAAACTGTCTATTAAATTCTCTCTTGTTTGCTGACTTCACTTCTCCTTTAAAAGGAGTGGGAGCGTTATGTTGGCTCTGAGTTTCTTTGGGTGTAGTAATTGTTTGCTTCAGGTCTTTTGTTGTGATAAATGAGTGTATATTTATCCGTCCTTTTGGCAGCTCTAGCTAGATCAGAAGGATTTCTTTCCTCAAGATAAATCTTGAGATATTGACCAAGTTGTTTATTAAATTGTTCTAACTACATTACTTCTCCTAACTTATCTGATGAGTCTGTGTGGGTTTCAGCTACTTATCTTCATACATAGCCATCTGGGAACTAAATTCCGTGTACGTATTTTGTGGGGAATTTTTGTTTATAAATCTTAATCTATGAGCCTCCGGAGTAAGTTCATATGCCGTTAGGGCCTGCACTTCCACGTTATCATATTCAGTGTCTGCTTCGTTTAGAGATGCATGAACTTTTTGAGCTCTACCTACGAACTTTGTTTGGATGAGTAAACTCCAACAATTCCTATTTACTCCTAATTGGTTCAGAATCTTCTCTGTTTGTTCAGAGAAAAACTTTGGTTTATCTTCTGAAAAACTTGGTACGAGAATAGTGTACTTGGAAACCTTGAAGGACTCCGCTTCCCTGGATGCGAGTTAACTACCTCCTTGTCAACCTCAACTTTAAGTTTGTCAGCCTCAATTTTATGTTTGTCAGCCTCAATTTTATGTTTGTCAGCCTCAATTTTATGTTTGTCAGCCTCATTTATTTTCGTTTTGATTCGTGCTTCAATTTTGAATTTTTCAATTTCTGCCTCTATCTCTAATTTTCTTAACACGATCTGTGCATCTGTCTCTTGAACAAAGTGAATATGACTTAAGGCATCCCTATCTAATACCTTCTCTTCAACTAAATTTTTAACTAACTCTTGAATTTTTTTCCTATCATCTAACTGTATTCTGTGACAATGCTTATTAATTGATCTTTTTATTCTTAGCTTCTAACATATCAATGGAGGAATTCTATACAAACTGTTTTTCGAAAGACATTTTCCTACAGTTATGTAATCCCAAAGAGAGTTTAATCACTACCTGAATTATCTTTTCGTCATGGCAAGGGTCGCCAAATTTCTTGTCACGACTCACCTATAGGTCAGGCTAGTCGCGACATGAAAAATAATAATAATGATGATAATAATAATGATAATGATAATAATAATAATAGTAATAATAATAATAATAATAATAATAATAATAATAATAATAATAATAATAATAATAATAATAATAATAATAATAATAATAATAATAATAATAATAATAATAATAATAATAATGATAATAATAATAATAATAATAATAATGATAATAATAATGATAATAATATCATTATTATTATTATCATTATCAGTTTCCTTCTTAATCTAAATTTGTCCAGTTTATTCCCATTACTGCGAGTCCTGCACTGTTGTTTTATTATGATGGCCTTGTTTGCATCCTGGTGTGGGCAGATCCGTCGCTAGGCATTGAGTTGGGCCTCATCCGCTCTCACAATCCGTCCTCCTGCGTCTCCGAGCCGTCCGTAGGGGAACAACCCCGGGCCTCTCGGAGGACAGGGGGACGAGTCTAATGGTGCGGAGGGTGGTGCCCCTGAGGGTCAACAGGCCTCTCGGCAGCCACATACCATCGACCTTCAATGGTCCTCTAACACCTCACGGCTTGCTTCGTCAGGCCCTAGGCGTGGAGTTGGGCCTCATCCACTCTCGCAATTCTTCCTCCTGCGTCTCCGAGCCGTCCGTAGGGGAAAAACCCCGGGCCTCTCGGAGGACAGGGGGACGAGTCTGATGGTACGGAGGGTGGTGCCCCTGAGGGTCAACAGGCCTCTCGGCAGCCACAACCTCCGACCATCAATGGTCCTTTAACACCTCACGGCTTGCTTCGTCAGGCCCTAGGCGTGGAGTTGGGCCTCGTCCACTCTCGCAATTCTTCCTCCTGCGTCTCCGAGCCGTCCGTAGGGGAAAAACCCCGGGCCTCTCGGAGGACAGGAGGACGAGTCTGATGGTACGGAGGGTGGTGCCCCTGAGGGTCAACAGGCCTCTCGGCAGCCCCATACCTCCGACCATCAATGGTCCTCTAACACCTCACGGCTTGCTTCGTCAGGCCCTAGGAGTAGAGTTAGCCCTCATCCGCTCTCGCAATCCGTCCTCCTGCGTCTCCGAGCCGTCCGTAGGGGAAAAACCCCGGGCCTCTCGGAGGACAGGGGGACGAGTCTGATGGTACGGAGGGTGGTGCCCCTGAGGGTCAACAGGCCTCTCGGCAGCCACATACCATCGACCTTCAATGGTCCTCTAACACTTCACGGCTTGCTTCGTCAGGCCCTAGGCGTGGAGTTGGGCTTCATACACTCTCGCAATCCTTCCTCCTGCGTCTCCGAGCCGTCCGTAGGGGAACAACCCGGGCCTCTCGGAGGACACGGGGACGAGTCTGATGGTACGGAGGGTAGTGCCCCTGAGGGTCAACAGGCCTCTCGGCAGCCCCATACCTCCGACCATCAAAGGTCCTCTAACACCTTACGGCTTGCCTTTTCAGGCAAGTCCATGAACTCGCCTTCCTCCCGGGGTCACTCACGTGAACATAGCAGGAAGTCCCACTCGAGAAAGAGGTCTATCTCACCCAAGAGGCCTAGGACGCACAGCTCGTCCACACCCTCCACATTCTGGTCACGGCACCACCCTCCTTCCGTCCCTGATAGGCCCCGTCCTCGACTCTGCCCTATCGCGCTATCCGGCCTTTCAGGCCGCGCAGACCAGAGCACCCCCCTCTCCAGAGCAGCCTTCTAATGAGCCTCCGGCTCTGGCCCCCTCTCCCACACTCCCTCCTGGTCCTTCCCTCCGCCCCTCCGCGCCGGCGGCGGGTATAGGACTGAAAGGCCCCTCTCATGAGGAGCCCCCCCCCCCCCAGCCAGGCGACCGTCGGGATGGGGGACGGGGTGGAGGACCACCTCCGTTCTTCTTTACCTTATCCTCCTACCACGACGGACTCTTACGAGTTCCGCCCCTTCACATGGTATGACCTTGCCTGCATCCCCCTTGTGTAGCGGTGAGGGATTTTATTCAGCAAAGATGGGGTCTCGCCTGGTGGAAGCGCTCTTCAGTACGGGGTCCTCTCATCACCTGAATGACATCATTTGACGTCGCGATCTGGACTCCGCCCTACTAGGCTGTCCAGGCACCCAGGAAATGGCACCTTGCTATATCACAATGTAATCCTTTGACGTCACAATGTGATCCTTTGAAGTCACGATGTGATCCTTTGAAGTCACGATGTGATCCTTTGACGTCACGATGTGTTTCTGTGACGTCACGATGTGATCCTGTGACGTCGTGATGTGATCCTTTGACGTCACGATGTGATTCTGTGACGTCACAATGTGATCCTGTGACGTCGTGATGTAACCCTGTGACATCACGATGTGACCACGTGACATCACTAATTCTGTAACATTACTGTATGGTCCAGTGAAATTACAATGAAGACATATGACGTCACGATGGGGTCCTGTGACGTCACTGTTTCTGTGTCGTCACGATATGGTTACATAGTGTCATGATGTGGTAATAGTTCACGATGTGATCAGGTAACGTCAATATGTGATAAAGTGATGTCACGATGTGATAAGATGACGTCATTATGTGATCATATGACGTCACGATGTAGTCCTATGATGTCAATATGTGGCCCTGTGACGTCACGATGTGATCCTGTGACGTCATAATGAGATCCAGTGATGTCACAGTATAATCACATGTTGTCACTATGTCTTAAACATATGGGACGTCAACTTGTGGGTGATGAGACGTCACGAACTGCCGTAGCGCGCTATTGGATACGTGAATTTACACCGAGGGTCCAGGCCCGTCCTGCCGGGAGACGCTCAGGGAACGTCTTCACCCAGGACGAAGCCTCTTGACTAGCGCCCGCGGACGAGGTCGCTCGGAAACGACCTCGGCCTCACATGTACGTTGTTATACGTTCTACAATCTATTTTTGTGACTTCACTACACCCTCAGCGGATCGGAATCCGTCTTGCCCTACTAATTTGATTCTTTTTACCGTACCAAAGAAAGACCCAGGAAAAACGAGACTGGTAATGAACCTGAGCGCACTGAACAAATTCTTGAAACCCCTGTAATTCAAGATGGTGTCGGTGGTTCAGGTCCGGTCAGTACTCCAGGAGGGAGTTGGGTTAGCGTCCCTGGACCTTCAGGACGCAGATTGGCATGTCCCCATCCACCCCTGATATCGCCGTTTCCTGGTGTTCCAGGTAGGGAGGGAGACATATCAATTTACCAGACTCCCTTTCGGACTCTCGCTTACCCCGAGGGTCTTCACGAAACTAGTGAGAGTGGTAGGCGCACGCTTGGCGGAAGCGAGCATCTCCACACTCATGTACCTAGACGGCTGGTTGATTCATTCGCCCACCGGGGAGGGTGCATCGGCCGGCATCTCGGTGGCTCTGAGAGTGTTGGCGGACGTGGGGTTCGGGGTGGAATGGGACGGGTCTGCCCTTGCTCCCACGCAGAGGCTTTGTTGGCTCGGGATTGAGTGGGACACAGTCAGCGCTCTTCGGGTGCTCCACTGCGTCAGGAGGGCGTGCTTCTCTCACACGTTCTCCCGCCGTCGGTGTGTGTGTGTGGGGGGGGCTGTTAGGTTGCCTCAACTTCACGGCCCCGGCCCTTCCACTGGGCCGCTTGGGGCGCCGACAGCTGGCACGGGAGGTCGAAAGGAGAATACCGCTCCTCCCGCGCAACCTGCCCGGGCCGGTG
>NC_134808.1:11968051-11990551 GCF_046742065.1 Oratosquilla oratoria | reverse complement strand
TGAAATAATTAAGTTCTTGTACTGCTTCTGTAGGTCACGTTCAGGTCTAAAAGCATCAAATGAAGTAATCGTATCTTTCTGAAGAAAATGCCTCAGTTGCTTGTCTTCGGCCTTCGTCGGGCGAAGTACAGGTTTTGAAGATGGTAGCCATGAAGCAGGCACATTGAAGACACTGGGAGGGATCGCAGGTCGCGTAGAACCACCAGGCAATTTGATACAAGGAGGGTTAACACCCCAGTGTTTCTCACAAATGAAATATCTGTCAGAATCAATAACAAAATTCTTACGTGGTGGTAGCACATCAAGCCACTTCTGTCTTTCATAACGGTCTTTTGGCAGTGGAAACACTCGGCACCTGTTATCCTTGTTATAATTACCGTTGCAGCTCACAACACCACACTTATTCGGCATTTTGAATACACAAAATCAGCAAGAAAGAACATATGAAGAACCAAACAAACAAAATCAGCAAGAACCTATGTAAACAAGCACTGTCCACTTGTAAATGCAGCCACGCGCGAAAGACGGAGCGACACAACCTTACGCCTCCACTGCTCGTAGCACACTGGACTGGCCTCCGCTAGCGTAGCCAGGAATCTAGTTGTACACGTCCTGTATAATAGTAGTCCTTGATATACATACATACATATATATATGTATATATATATATACATATATATATATGTATATACATATATATATATATATATATATATATATATATATATATATATTAGAATGTAGGTTGTAAGTTACTATATTCATTGGGAATTGGTGGTGAAGTAAACTCGGGAGGAGTTGTTGACTTTCGTATGCCAGGTTTAGTTCTGTCTACAATATACACGGCAAGCTCCGATCAAAGCTAGGAGGGTTGTCAGAAACATATTCTATCTACATTTGTACAAGGGTTGTCAAACGTGGAATTAGTAGGCTGTTGCCATATGAGTTGTAAGGAAATTTGGAGGGCTGGGTTGCGTCGGAGAGGCGCCGGCAGAGATCCTTTGTGAGCGCGCAGGTAGTTGACACGAGATGCAAGGAGGCCATTGTCCAAAGTAGAGGGCTTGATCTGAGATGCAGAGAATCTATTGTCGCTGAAGGGTGTTGTCGAAAAGGTCGAAGAGCTGTGTCACTTGGAACAATGAACCGTCTCTAGGGAGATGCTCGCCGTCGTCGAGAGTACAACATTGTAGCATATGTGTGCGTGCCCACGTGTGCACGCTAGGCATCGAAGGGAGATGGCAGCTATGTTCAACATCAAGATAATAACAGTAGAATACAATACAATATAAAACATACATTACATATCATATTTGCGTAAGGCGTGCCTTAAAACTACAAACAGGAGATTCTATTCACACGAGGGTGTGACGCAGCACAATCACAGGATTCTTCTTACGTTAAAGGACGTTACATGTACTATTGGGTTAAAAATGCATTATAAGTGTTCTTTTTATCTATACATGTATTTTTTCTAATGTATCTTGCACATAAGGGGCGTTTGTCCTTAAACAGGATGTAAGGATAAATCATCTTAGTAAGCGTATTTTGAAATATTTCCCACCCATCTACAGGTCTTTCGCTTAATTTAGCCTTCCAATCTGTAAGCTGAAACTCCTGACGTAGTCCTATGAACTGAGCTTTACTGAAATCAGGTATTTTAGATACACAAGTATCTATTCTATCTTTTTTTTCTTAGCAGTTTGAATCTAAGTTGTGATCGCTACTTGCAATAGTTTCACCAACTTCTACATCGGTTGTCATTCTTTCGCGGCTAGTAATCAATAGATCGAGTAAATTTCCATGTCTTGTGGGCTCTTTTACATGCTGAACTAAATAATTATTCAAGGGTCATCCAATCAATGTCAGAAAAATTGAAATCACCCATTATCAATAAGCCCGGTTGCAGAAACTAGACAGTTCTTGAAACAACAGTTTGTCGTCTGCTAATGATAATGTTTTCGGCCTATATATTACACCTTCATTCAATTTTTTGTCCATCGGTTTGGATTAATTCTACCCACAAACTATCATATGCATCCTGTTTCACTTTCTCTAAAACACAGGCATGGGCATTTCTTTTAACGTACAACAGATGAAAGTGTTTAAATCCCGCAATATTAAATTCAGCTTCAAACTCTTTACCATGTCTCGTTTATTCCTATCATATCGAGGTTTTCGCTTTTGACATGCGCCTGTATTTCTTGGAATTTGTTCCTAATACTACGAGCATTAAAGTACATGGTTTTAGGAAACTTTTGATTATTTCTTTTTGACACGTTTTGAATTTCAGTATAATACCTTACATTATAATTTTGTTCTTTATTGACACCCTGCTCTATATTGATATTTGGTCCTTCATTGACATTTAATGCCTCATTAACATTTCCCCCTTCACGGACATCTGGTCGCTCACGGTCATCCGAACTCTTATGTACACTTTACCCCCCTACGTCACCGCGTTCCACACCGGCCTCCCGTCGTCCATTGACATTCTGTCTGGCATCCCATCTTAAAATTATATTTTGTCCTCCACTGACATTATATCCTATCGTGATATTCTGTCCTCCACTATCATTACATCCCCATCGTGATATTTTGTCCTCCACTGACATTATATCCTATCGTGATATTCTGTCCTCCACTATCATTACATCCCCATCGTGATATTTTGTCCTTTGACATTACATCCTAATATAATATTTCGTCTTCTAACGACATTATATCCTAAAATGATGTTTTGTCCTATACTGACATATTACTCTACATTATTGCTATGCCCTACTCTGTTTTCCCTAATACATTCTATTTCCCCTTCCCTTTGATTTTTGCTCCTGTCTTTATATAACTATCAGGAATTAGATTTATGATTTAAATATTTCGCCGAGGACAGGAACGGTAGCATCACCGAACAATATTGTATTGTATTGTAGTGTATTGTATTGCATTGTGTGCTAGTGTAGGAAAAATAGGTTCACCAACTAGAGATAAGAAAGTGTGTGAAGGAACAAGTCATATCACAAGTGATTACGTTTTTAGCTTGTCACTCACCATAAGAATAAATCATACTGGGACACAAACAAGGAAGACGCAGAACTCAGAATACCAAAATCAAAGTTAGAATAGAATTAATCTTAAAATATACAAAAAATCAGATAAAATAATCAGAAACAAAGTATCATAGATCATATTTTGATAAAGTCATTGGCGATAAAGTAGAATATACAAGGTCAGGAAGTAGAAAGAAAATATTGAAATGGGAAACTCATTGAATCTACTTAATCGTAGATCAGACAGGAGAGACGAACAGAAAGAGTCATTCAGAGAGAGTATGGACTTGTGAACTAACTTGCTTGTGACTTACCAGAGCATGGTTACATTTGTGTAAAAACATATATGTGATTACTACAAAGTGTTTGAAAATCTTATTACGTTGGAAATGTATAGAAAAACTAAACCAACGTATCATTTGCCACGCTAACCACCCAACACACATTTATCCCCTTTTCCCTTGTAAAGCGGAGCTATACTGGGACTCCCCCAGTCCTCTGGCACTCTACCTTCTCTTAGACGTACATTAAATAACCTCACTAGCCAGTCCACTATTACAATACCTCCCTTCTTCAGATACTGGATGATACTCATCTAACCTAGGTGCCTTACCTGTTCTCGTAATTTTCAAAGCTACTTCCACTTCATATTTTCTTTGTTCTCTTCCATTTTTTCTCCCATCTTCGTCATTTTCTTAGCGCCTCCCGCTGGTACCAACAATACCTCCCTATGAGTAAAAGCAGCAACGACTGCAACAGCACTGTAGGAGAGAGGCCAAAGGCAGAGTATGAGATCCAATGTATTTAAAGTCCTAATATAATATGTATTTAAAGTCTTCCCAAATTACACAAACCAAACGTACCACTTCGTCCAATTGTTTCTGGTGTAGGCAGTTTACTACACAAACTAGCAAGAAAAATAGCCAAAACAATCTCTGGCAAAGTAGGCACCATTAGTGGTAAAAATCTTAAACATTCCGGTGATCTTATTAATAGGATTAAAAATATAAGTATGAAAAATAAACAGATTTGATATAGTATCGGTATTTTCCAATGTACCAACTTTAAAAAGCCATTGAGGTGTTAACCATTGTATTGTCTGAACATGATGAGTTACCTGTACCTGTTTATGATTTTATCAGACTAGTGAACCTTTGTATTTCAAACTTTTGTTTTACTTTTAGTGATAATTATTACAGACAGACAGCAGGTTTACAAATGGGTTCCCCACTAAGCCCAGTGCTGGCGAACTTGTTTCTAGAACATTTAGAAATTACTAGTTTTCGCAACATTGACCCTAGAGAGTTAGTTTGTCTTAGATACATCGACGATGTACTTATAATAGCTCCTCGTAGGTTAGATTTTAGTAGAATTCTAAATCAGTTAAATTTTGTAGAAGATAGTATCAAGTTTACAGCAGAATATGAAACTAACAACATGTTGCCCAATCTTGATATCCTTTTAAGAAGAGACGGAAACAATACAAATTTTAAAGTTTTTAGGAAAAAGACAAATAGTAATGATTATGTACGTCTTTACTCTGCTACGGATAAGAATACCAAAATGGGAATTATCATAGGTTTTTATTTTCGAGGCTTAAGAATATGTTCAGAGGAGTATTTGGATGAAGAATCTAGTAAAAATTTTAACGCTTTTATTGAACTAAAATACCCTCCTTATTTTATCCCAAAAGCCAAGAAGAAAGCTGAAATTATTCATAAAAGAGTAGGAAAAATAAAAGAAGAATGTACAAAGAGGATCATATTACCTAATACCTCAGTTGCAGATAATATTTCCTCATTATTAAACAAGGCTGGTGTTAATGTTGTTAAAACCAGCTCGATAACAGTTGGCAATCTTATAAAAAGCCGAAATAAGAGCAAGGAAAATGTTCGTCAAGCAGGTGTTTACTGTGTGCCATGTTTAGGTTGTGAAAAGGTCTACATTGGTGAAAGTTTCCTTTGTATTGATAAAAGAATATCGGAACATAAATATGATATGAAAACTTACAATATGAATAATGCCATTGTTAGACATAGATTCGATACAGGCCACAATGCTGTCTGAAATAATTCTAAGATTATCAAATATGAAAACCATACTATGAAACGTAGATGTTTTGAATCTGCGTTTATATCTCTCATTAATGATATAAATCAGAACAGTGGATTTTTTGCAATAAATAAACCATTAGCAACTTTAATAACCAAGTAACAAGCAATTTACGCAAATTGTGATTACATCCCTTTTTATGTTTGTTTCTCCCCGCAAGCTCGGACTATATAAGGAGTCAGAAGTTTCTCCACTGTGTTATTTCTGAAGAAAACCTGCTGGGCAAAACGTTAAATACATTGGATCCCATACTCTGCGTTTGGCCTCTCTCCTACAATACCTCCCTGTCCTTCTCCACATTCAACAGCTCTCTAAAATACTCCGCCCATCTTCCATTTACCGCCTGTTCTTCCGTCAAGATCTGTCCATATGCGCCTTTTACCTTTTGTTCTCCATTTGACTCACCTCCCCTTTCTCTCTTAATATCCTTCCAAGACATCTTTTCATTGTTTTCATTTTTTTTTCAGACACACTCCTCTCCCATTTCACATTTGATTTCCTTTTTGCCTTCTTTATATTTGGTTTTGCTTCTCTTTATACCTCTCATATCTTTCTCTCATCACACACACACACACACACACACACACACACACACACACACACACACACACACACACACACACACACACACACACACACACACACACACACACACACACACACACACACACACACACACACACACACCGACTCGGTGGCGCAGTTGGTAGAGCGCTGAACTGGGAAGTAGAAGTGCTCCCAGTACCCAGTTCGAATCCTGCCCAGGGCCGAAATTATTTCGGTATCTCTGTGCCTCGGGTCGTTACTCTCACTCTCGTGGGCGGGGAGTTGGGTGTGTGTGTGTGTGCAAGGTCATAGTATTACCCATAGATCGGACCTACGAGCTCTGAGATCTCTTCCAGGAGGGAAATAGCTATCGATCACGAGTCAAACACGTGATCTAAAGACCAAGTGAACACACACACACACACACACACACACACACACACACACACACACACACACACACACACACACACACACACACACACACACACACACACACACACAGTTTAGATTAAAAACAGTTTAGATCAAATGAGATATGAGGACGGGACACCACGAACATAGCTCTCCTTCCCGTAAAATACAACTAGGTAAATACAACTAGGTAAATACACACACACAGGAGAAGCACAAGAGGACATGGAAAGAAAAAAAAAACATAGCTACAGAAGAGATGTGAAGAAAAACAGTTTTCCACATAGAGTGGTTGACACTTGGAACAAACTGGACAAGAAGGAAATAGTGTGCGCAAAAACCATTCATGAGTTGAAAAACAAACTAGACTCTGCGAGATACGGAGGTGCGTCAGCACCTGGTTCGAATCCTGCCCATGGCCGAAATTATTTCGGTACCGCTGCGCTTCGGGTCGTTACTCCGACTCTCGTGGGCGGGAAGTTGCGTGTGTGTGTGTGTGTGCAAGGTCATAGCATTACTTATAGATTGGTCATACGAGCTCTGAGCCCTCTTCCGGGAGGGAAATAGCTGTCGATCACGAGTCCAACACGTGATCCAAAGACTGGTAGCTCTAGCCAATCATTTTGCTCTGCTGGAAGATGAGGTGGCTGAAAATCAGGAGTTCTTGGTGGTGGGGGACTCCATGGTGCGAGACTATGACATCCTACAGCGGAAGACTAAACGACGTTGCAAGCTTGTATGTCAACTGGGCCGTGGCATCGCCGATTGTACCCAGCAGACCATTAGGGATCAAAGACGGACGAACACAGTTACGATTGTTCATACGGGAAGTAACGATGTAGGTAGGGTGAGATCAGAGGAACTTGTTCGGAATTACAAGGTCCTTCTTCAGGAGATGAAGGAACGTGAGAGCCGTCACGTAGTCTATGGGATCCTCCCGAGGATCTACGCAGGCTCGTGTTGGAATATCAGAGCCATAGGGATCAATGAGAGGATATCACGATTGTGCACGCAACTGGGATACCACTTTCTTGATCCTTGGTATCTCTTCTACAGGCGTCATGACCTTTATGCTTCTGATGGGATCCACCTGACCCGCAGAGGCAAAGATGTTCTTACAAACCTCATTGTGGGAGTTTGTAATGAACTAGTTTCTTTTTTGGGGAAGAAACTCAAAGGGAAGGGAAAATAGAGTGTACTGGGAAAAACAGAGTAGAGTATAGCAATAATGTAGAACAATTTGCCAATATAAGACAAAAATATAATTTTAGGATATAATGTCGGTAGAGGACGAAATATTACATTAGGATGTAATGTCAAAGGACAAAATATCACGATGGTATGTAATGACAGTGGAGGACAAAATATCACGATGGGATGTAATGATAGAGGAGGACAAAATATCACGATGGGATGTAATGATAGTGGAGGACAAAATATCACGGTAGGATATAATGTCAGTGGAGGACAAAAATAATTTTAGGAAGGGATGCCAGACAGAAAGTCAATGAACGACGGGAAGCCGGTGTGGAATGCGGTGACGTAAGGGGGCAAAGTGTATATAAGAGATCGGATGACCGTGAGCGACCAGATGTCCGTGAAGGGGGAAATGTTAATGAGGCATTAAATGTCAATGAAGGACCAAATATTAATATAGAGCAAGGTGTCAATAAAGAACAAAATCATAATGTAAGGCATCATACTGAAATTCAAAACGTGGCAAAAAGAAATAATCACGAGTTTCCTAAAACCATGTACTTTAATGCTCGTAGTATTAGGAATAAATTCCATGAAATGCAGGCGTATGTCAAAAGTGAAAATCTCGATACAATAGGAATAACCGAGATATGTTTAAATGGTAAAGGTAGGGGTGTTCTGTTGTACGTTAAAAACAATGTCCATCCTTGTGATTTAGAGAAAGTGAAACAAGATGCATATAATAGTTTGTGGGTAGAATTAACTCAAACAAATGGACAAAAAATGAATGTAGGTGTAATATATAGGCCAAAGACATTATCATTAGCAGACGACAAA
This sequence comes from Oratosquilla oratoria, assembly GCF_046742065.1. Lineage (NCBI taxonomy): Eukaryota > Metazoa > Arthropoda > Malacostraca > Stomatopoda > Squillidae > Oratosquilla > Oratosquilla oratoria. The sequence goes on along the minus strand of NC_134808.1, from coordinate 11,982,398 downwards.
TTGTTGTTTCAAGAACTGTCTAGTTTCTGCATCCGGGACTTATTGATAATGGGTAATTTCAATTTTACTACTTCGTTGTGCTCATACTTTTAATTGTCCACTCCGTCCTGAGGTACATGTAAATTTTAGAATTAATTAATAGGTGATCCTAGCTGCAATATAGCATTCACTATAACAACATGTTGATACTGTTGATGGCCTGCTACCTTGTGTTGGCACGTTGTGCATATAATGGGACCTTTCGCAGTCAGGCTCGTAGTTTCCTATTAGCGCTAGAATTTTCAATTGTCTCACATTCCATGAGGTAAAGGGGTGACTTAGCTAATTTGGAAACCGATATTGAAAAAAAAAAAAAAATACGACATAAATTGCTGCATAAGTGTTTTTAGAATTAAAAACATGACTCTTAATGTTATAAATTTTACTTACTGGTGTGTGATAAGCCTTTGTTAATCTAATTATAAGATAAAACTAAAAATAGGAAATTATTTTTACTGAAGTAAGTGCAAGCAGTAAAAATTAGAGGATGTCGATTTCGGTTTGTGGAATTTATCTAAGAGTGTCGAAAAATAATGGATATCACTGTCACGTCCTCTATATGAAGATAATCAGTGAGATAGAATATAACAACAGTGGTGGCGGACGTACGAGTATTTGATGCGCGATGTATTGAAGCGATGAGTTGAAAAACGTCGCAGCATCATGAAAGCAGTCATTGGCGTACCAATTTCTAATCGCTGCGCAATGTGTCAACAGTTAAAGGGAGAAGAAGCACGCGCTCTGCCTCGCTTGCCTAGTATACAATGGCACAAGCAACTTCCGCAAAGCCTTTCGAGTAGACGAAGACTATTATATTACATTACATTAAGCTACTAAAGCAGTACCCAGCCATTTGGAATATCATGTGCAAAGAATATAAGATGAGAAATATAAAAAGTACAAACATCGAAAGCTGACTTCTTTTCTTTAATAAAATGTAATGTGCGGAATGAAGACATTACCAAAAAACTTTATACCCTGAAAACACTGTTTCCAGGAAATGACTGCCATCAATGCATCAAAGAAGTCTGGTGTTGGCACGAAAAATGTATACACTCCAAAGCTGTGGTGGTTTAATGATTTAATGAGTAGAGCGCCGGCAGACATTCTCATCCCGTGAAAGCCAAATGATGACTGAGTTCTGGTTCGTGCAAGGTATTCGCAGTGATGCATCCCGTCTGGACGCTGGTATCAAGGTACCAACACGACTACTGCATCAAGTCGCTGATGCGTGATGGTACGTGTGGACGGGGCTTTAGTAATCGTACCGGAAAAAAGTCTTCGATACAAAAATATATTTTCTATACATTACATAGATTTGCCTATTGCTTGGTGCATTCAATTGAAAGTATATATCAGTATATGTCCATTGAAGTCGGTAGAAAATGACAAATTGCTTGGCTTGATACAATTATAGGCTGTTTTACGAATATCATCTGTAATTATAAATAGAGGCTCAAACAATGCTATATGCCGTTTGCAATCATGAAATTAATTGACTTAAATTTCAGACACAATAATGTGCAACGAAATACCTCTGTAAGTCTATAATACTTGCCCAAAAAAGTAATTATTTTCCGGCAAGAATTACAAAATCTGGCGGTGTCTGGTATCAAATCTCTCACTGCGAAAGGTCCCATTATATGGTAATATGTACATTTTATTTATATTAGTATTGTAGGTATTATGTCAGTAGTATTTATTATTTTTAGCAAATGTCCGCAAGGCTTGGGTAGAGAGTCTTGGCGGGAAAAGTAGCGTCAGTATCCTAGTGGCGTTAAGTCTGATACACGCTTGTCCATTGTGTCGTGCCATATATTATATTTTTCTAAATCTATTAATTTGAACTGTGCCTCCTGAGTTTCTTTAGCCGCCCAGAACATTAGGTGGCAGCGATATAAATGTTTAGTGACTCAATTTCATAGCAAAGACGTACAATTAGTGACTTTGATTTTCTGGTTAGTGCACGTTACCGGTTTTGTGTCTCGTGTTGTGTTTTCTCCCCATTTATTCGTTACAGTCCAGGTATTTTCAGAGACTTTATCAATTAATATACATTATAGTGCTCTGGACACTGTGTCTTCAGTTGCATTTCGGCGCAGGCCGGTTGCCGTCAGGTGATTTTTCCCTGCTATACTTGGACATCATCGTCGCCTGTCCTGATTATTGCTCCTTGTGTTCCTGTGGGTATCCTCAGCGGAAATTGTGCCTGGATGGTGAATTGGACAGTCTTATTTGTTCCGTGGGAAAAAAAAAAAAAATCTGTGAAGAACGGTCGTTGGCGTCTTCCGGCTTCGAAAGCGCGCGGCGGCTAGGGTTGGTGACGTCATCCGCGTCGCTTGAATCACCTTGAGACGCATGTGCTGTATTCTAGGTACTGCATTGGTTGTGTCAATGCCTGTGTTTCTGTAAAATATAATTTTCTTATATGCCCATGTGAATCCTATGTGTTGCATTGTTTGTGTCAATGCTTGTGTTTCAGTAAAGTATATTTTCTTATATGTCCATGTGATTTTCTATGTGTTGCATTGTTTGTGTCAATGCTTGTGTTTCTGTAAAGTATATTTTCTTATATGTCCATGTGATTTTCTATGTGTTGCATTGTTTGTGTCAATGCTTATGTTTCTGTAAAGTATATTTTTCTTATATGTCCATGTGATTTTCTGTGTTGCATTGTTTGTGTCAATGCTTGTGTTTCTGTAAAGTATATTTTTCTTATATGCCCATGTGATTTTCTGTGTTGCATTGTTTGTGTCAATGCTTGTGTTTCTGTAAAGTATATTTTTCTTATATGTCCGTGTGATTCACTATATTATTTTTTTTTTTTTACATTATCTCATGCTTACGTTAGAGTGTTGTATTTGTTTGGTGTTAGTGTTTTCATATGATTTTAAGAAGTGGGAAAAGGTTATCATCTCCCACCATGTCTAAATTGAGGCCTTCGTTTCTCTGTCCGCCAAGCTCATCTGAGCCAATGGGTATTAGGGCATCAAAATCCAACTGTGGTGCCTTTTTCTGGGATAGACCCTCATTATAGGGCGGCTGAGTTCATACGTCAATGTGGGGATGCTATTGTACAGTCAAACGTTTCGACGGGGCCTGAGAAGATATCCTTTGTGAGGTCCCAGATTGTGCCACATTCGTTTGCTGCCAAACTCCTCTCGGCTTCGTGTTTAGATCCTAAACTTCTGAACTATGATTATGACACCTTTAGGTCTAACTTCCTTAAACTTTTCGCAGATACTCTTGGTGGTGGTGCGTTCCATTGGTGCTTCAAACTAGCTGATACTCTCGTATCCCGACTGGGTACTCTCGATTATCGCCGTGCGCAAGCTCAGGCCAGTATCCTTGCTGTTGAAGCTTTCGAGTCATTGTCCCAGTCGGACTGGGTTGAGAATGGTAATATTTCTTTAGATAGATTTCGTCTTATCGTAGAGTTTCTTTTATATATACTTTTTTTTGGTGCCTTCTGAGAGACGAGCAGCATCGTCTCTCAAGTATAAGCCTGATGAAACTGTATTGTCTTTTGCATCACAACTTTCTCGTAAACTGGGAGAAGTCCCGTCTAGTTCTTTGTGTATTAGCAATGCTCATCAACAGGGTCATGTCCCTTATTCTCCTCAGCTCTCCCAGTCTACAGTTTCTACTCCTAGTTCCCCTCAATCTACAGTTACACCCCCTCCCCTGTTGTGTACTTTTTGTAACAGGTCTGGTCATTCGAGCGATTTTTGTTTCCGCCGTAGGCGCCAGGTACACAAGTCAAAACTGTAGGAGTGTACCTACTGTTTCTTCTAATCAATTGCATGACCTTTCCAGAGTAGAGCCTCCAGGTAGACTCAGTTATTGCCATATTCATGGTCAGTGTAAACATTAGACTGATCAATGTTTCAATGTTTTGAAACTTAGGGATGAGACTTCTCACCAGGCTCGTCAATCCCATTTTCCCCAGCGCATGTTTCCCAACCCCAAGAGTTGACCAGCAATGTTCGGTCTCAAATAATTACTTCTGTGGCTGTTGAATCTTCTCAATTACTTACCTTTCAATTTTTTACTAGGGATACGCCTCTTTCAGTCACTGTAGATACTGGTGCAGAATGTAGTCTGTTAAGTAGAAAGGCTTACTTTGCTTTGCGAGAATTGTATAATCTCCCTTTATCTCCCTTTTGTAATAATTTGCATTCTGTGCAAGGTTCTCCCTTGCTTGTTCTTGGATCAGTTTGTCTTCCTTTACATTTTTCCTCGCATGCTACAGTATTCAATGTCACTTTTGCTGTTGTCTCTGGCATTGCCCTTAAGTGTGATTGTCTCCTGGGTATTGATGCTCTTACAGCTCATAGCATAGATATTTCTCCTAGTCGCCGTGTAGTGACTTTCTGCAAAGTTGATATCTCTGCTTCGGATAGGCCAGTTTCCGTTTGTGATTCTTTTGTGCTTGATCAGTCCGCACATGTGCCTGTCCCAATTTCTCAGCGCTCTGCCCATGTTGCTCATTGTGCTGCTGTTGTTGTAGGAGAGCATCTTATTGAACCTTCAAGTTCTGTTCGAGTTCCAGTGCGCGTCTCAGGTGCCCCAATTGGGTCTGACGTTCTCTCTTTGCCTGATTCTATTCGTATTCGTCGGCTTGCCCTAGAAGGAACTCTCTCCACTATTCGTGAGGATCATGTTACCACAGCGATGGTAACCAATGTGACGGGTGCTCCTATTTCTCTCTCTCCTGGCAGTCACTTAGGCTCCTTTGAGGTGGTAAACGTTGCTGCTTTCCAGGATTCGCCTATTATAGCAGCTTCTGTTCTACAGTCTCCCCCAACACGTGACCCTGCTCGCGTACTTTCTGAGCTCGCCACATTTGTAGGCGAAACTGATTTTCCTAAAGAGACGCCTCGTCTCCTTGACCTGCTAGTTACCCACCGTCAGGCTTTGGCTTTACCAGGTGATCCGTTAGGGGTTACGGATCGTGTGGTTCATAGAATTGACCTTCAGCCAGGCACTCGTCCTGTTTACGTCCCCTCTTACAGGTTGCCTCACTCTCGTCGGCTTATAGCCCAGTCCTTGGTTGACGATTTGTTGAGTGAAGGTATTATACAGGAGTCCCACTCCGAGTGGAATTCGCCTCTTCTCCTGGTGCCTAAGAAGGATGGATCTTTTCGTCCTGTGGTTGATTATAGGAAAGTTAATGAGGTCACTCTTCCTGATCATTATCCTCTGCCTATCTTAAACGAGCTTCTTCAGTCCGTTGGCAATGGTAATACGGTGTTCACCACTTTAGATTTAAAAGCAGGTTTTTGGCAGATACCCCTGGAGGAGAAGTCTCGTAAGATCACGGCCTTCTCGACTCCCAATGGGCACTTCGTTGCCCCATGGGTTTGCGGAATGCTTCTTTGACTTGCCAGCGTTTAGTTAACTCTATATTTCATGGCTTAATTGGGAATGGACTTTTTGTTTACCTGGATGATTTGATTCTTGTTTCCAAAGATGTGGAGAGCCACTTTTCTAAGTTGTCCATGGTCTTGCAACGGTTTGCTGAAGCTGGGTTGAAACTCAACTTACCCAAGTGTTCCTTTTTCAAGGCTAGTATCCAGTTTCTAGGTCATGTTGTAGACAAACATGGTATCCATACCACTGGTGAAAAGATCAAGGCAGTCAGAGATTTCCCTGTACCGAAGTCAGTTGAAAATGTACGGTCCTTCCTTGGACTTGCAGGATACTATCGTGCATTCATGAAAGACTTTGCTTCAATTGCTTCCCCTCTCACTCGCCTTCTCAAGAAGGACTCTTCCTTCCAGTGGCGTGATGTCCATCAGACAAGTTTTGATTCTTTGAAGCTTGCTCTTACTGAAGCACCTGTATTGGCTTTCCCTGATTATAGTATCCCCTTTACTATTTGTACAGGTGCTTCTGGTACAGGTATTGGAGCTGTACTCATGCAACAAGTAGATGGATGTAGACCTCATGTTATTGCATATGCTAGTCGCATTCTTAACAAGCCTGAGTCCCGTTACTCTGTTACTCATTTAGAGGCCCTGGCTGTGGTGTGGACTTTAAAGCACTTCCGTGATATCATTTTTGGATATCCTATTACAGTCTACACGGACCACACTGCTGTCACTCAGCTTTTTCAAGGAAAGAATCTGTCAGGTCGCCTAGCCAGATGGTTCCTCACGATTGTGGAATTCAATCCAACCCGGGCGAGCTAATCATGTTGCTGATGCATTTTCACGGAATATCCCTGTTGCTGCTGTTACCGTGATTGATAACTTTTCCCTGCAGGATATGGTAAAAGCTCAGCGTGAAGACCCTGTCTGGTCTGCTGTCATTTATGCCTTGGAGTCTGGTGATGATTCCACCTTACCAGCTTTATCAGTACCTCTGTACCAATTTTCCCTACAGGACGAAGTTCTCATTCGTAATGTGGAAGTGTTTGAGCAGGATGTGGCGCAGCTAGTGATCCCTGAGTCTCTAGTTCCCATTGTTTTGTCCCTTGCTCATGATGCCCCTCCGGCTGGTCACCCAGGTCGTGACAAAACTCTGGCTATGGCACGGAAGAAGTATTATTGGCCTAAAATGCGACTAGACATTGCCTCTCATGTGGCCCGGTGTAGTTCTTGTGCCCAGAACAAAAGTTCTACGAACACTGCTCCCATTTTAGAGTATCCTATTCCTTCTCGCCCTTTTCAGACTGTAGCTATAGACCTTTTGCAACTGCCTCGTAGCACACAGGGCTCTGTGTATGTCCTTGTATATGTGGATAATTTTAGTCGTTTTGTGGTCCTAGCTCCCTTACGTAACAAATCTGCACCAGTTGTAGCACATGCTTTAGTTTCCCATGTGTTGTGTCCATACACCACTCCTTCGGTGCTCCTTAGTGATAATGGGGCTGAATTTAAGAACGAGGTTTTGGCAGGCATTTGTGCACGTTACGGCATTAAACAAACATTCGTTACCGCTTATCATCCGGCGTCCAATGGTCTTGAAGGGAGGACGAACAGGAAAATTTTGGAGATCTTACATCACCTTGCTAGTCATTTTCATGAGTCTTGGGAGGATTGGCTTCCCCATGTTAGTGCTTGTATCAACAGCACCATAAATGTTTCCACGGGAAAAACGCCCCATTATGTTGTCTTTGGATAGAGAAACGACTCCCATATGACATGCTTGACAGTCCTGCTCGTCCCCTCTACAATGTGGATGACTATAGTAAACTTCAGAGTCATGTGCTGCATGACATTTATGCGTCTGTTAGGGAAAAACTTGTTATTTCCAAGGCTGACATGTTAAAACACTAACATGGTCGTGCTAAGTCTGTAAACATCTTTGTTGGGGATCATGTCTTTAGGAGCATGCCGGACCGCCAGTCCAAACTAAATTGTAAATTCACAGGTCCCTTTTTAGTAACAGAACAGCTTCATCCCAACAAATTCAGGATTTTTGACCCATCTACGGGTCTTAGTGAGATTTGCCATTCTGACAGGCTTAAAAAGACACAGGTGCCCATACCTGCATTCACCCAACCTCCCCCAACTCTCAATGTTCTCATTGTATTACCCAATGTGGGCCACTCGTATCATCTACGTTCACGAAATGCTAGGCCTTGATGGTCGAGTGAGCCTCTTATATGTATTTGTATTGTGTATTTCATGTGTATTTTGTATATTGTGTATTTTTCAATGTTACATGTCCCGGACGTCCGGCAATTACTCTAATATTTTTTTTTTAACTGGCGCCAGTTCATTTATGTATATGTGTATGTATAATTGTTGTATATATTTCTTGTATTTCTTGTGCTTTACCCAGTTCTATGTCCTTTTTTTATGTTTGTACATGTTGTTTGTGTATTCACTTATATTTATGTATATATATATGTGTATGTTTTGGGTGTGCTTAAGATCCATGTGTGCCACACTTCTGTCTGCCACTTGCGCGTGTGGTTTGTGTGTGGCTTGCTTGTACGAGGGGTGATCAAAAAGTAATGACAGTGATACCATATATTTTCACGGTACAGAGGTAAATCCAAATAGTGGCCTACATTCCTTCAAAGTACTCCCCTCCTGCCTCTATGCAACGTTCCATCCTCTTTCGCCACTTCATGAAGCACTCACGGTACTCAGAAGCCGATATACCTCGTAGCTCTGAATCGACTGCTCGCGCCAGATCTTGGATGCGATGAAACAGCTTCCCTGCGATCGCACCCTTGATCTTTGGAAACAACCAAAAATCACAGGGAGCAAGGTCAGGCGAGTAGGGTGGGTGGGGGAGAAGTGTGATCCCCTGCTGCTCCAGGAACTGCACAGTGAGGCGAGCTTTGTGGGGGGCAGCATTGTCATGGTGCAGCAACAGGCGCGATCGGCGACGAGTTGGTGCAGTCTTGGCCTGATATTCCAGGACTCGAGGAAGGACGTGATCAGTGTAGTACTGGGCTGTGATAGTTCACTGTTGAGGCATTACATCCACACACATTGGTCCTTGTGAATTGAAGAAGATGGTGAAAAGGCGCTTCCTGCTGCGAAATCCTTCCTTCAGAATCTGAGGTCGAGGTTCTTCATCACTCAACCACACCATGTTAGACTGCTTGTCTCTGGTGGTGAAGAAAGAAATCCAACACTCATCTCCGGTAGCTATATCTGAGAACCGTTTCGGACCATTTGGCTCGAATTCAGCCAGCCATAGACGATAAATCCGCACCCGTTCGCTCTTCTGCTCTTCCGTAAGCAAATGAGGTATCCATCGAGCACACTTCTTCCTCAGACCTAAGTGTTCATGCACGATGTCATGTGCGCTCCCATAACTGACACCGAGCTCCAAGGATAAGAATCGAAGAGTAACAGTTGGATCTTCGTCAATGATGGCCCGCGCACGGACCGTCGTTGCTTCGGTCACGGATGTCCGAGGGCGGCCAGGACGATGATCATCTTCTAGCTGCAATTTTCCGGCTGCGAAAGCTCGAATCCAGCAGGAAACAGTTTCCAGTGATGGAGTAGACTCGGGAAAAACTTGCAACAATTCCTCTCTGATCTCCGTTGCTTTTTTCCCGAGTTTCCACCTTGTGAAGGTGTAGAATCTGCAGCCTTCTTTCGAAAAATCCATGTTTCCGGTTAGAGAGGCAAACCAACAATGACGCAATCGCACAGCGCAACGATAAAATGTAAGCTAGACAAACAGCGACAAGCTCAAACATGTAACAACAGGCAACACTTGCTGCCCCTTGCTCCCCCCCCCCAACACTTATAGTCTCTCAGCTACGAGTCCGACTGTCATTACTTTCTGATCACCCCTAGTATTTGTGTTTCTGTTTGCCTCGGTCAGTTTTTCTTGGTTGCTCGGTGTGGGCACCGAGGGCGCGGGCCGAGCGAAGTGTTGGCACGTTGTGCATATAATTATATGGTAATATGTACAATTTATTTATATTAGTATTGTAGGTATTATGTCAGTAGTATTTATTATTTTTAGCAAATGTCCGCAAGGCTTGGGTAGAGAGTCTTGGCGGGAAAAGTAGCGTCAGTATCCTAGTGGCGCTCAAGTCTGCTACACGCTTGTCCATATGTCGTGCCATATATTATATTTTTCTAAATCTATAAATTTGAACTGTGCCTCCTGAGTTTCTTTAGCCGCCCAGAACAACCTTCTATCCCGTGGTACTTAATATTTACTCTTACACTGGGATGGACTCCCCTTTTATTGTCCTACTCTTGCTGATACAGCTGTAGAATAATGTAGTATATCATCAATGGTACTACACCGACATGGTACTCACTCATACTATTTTGGTACCTTTTAGCATTATTTTGTTGTTCCTAATGCATAATGCAATGTTCCTTATGGTGATGGTGCTCAATTTTTTGTCTCAATATCCTACGTGTTACAAATATTTTAGTAGTATTAGCAATTCTATAATGTTTATGTATCATACGTGTACTGATTGGTATTACTCATGACTGCCTATGGCCCCCTTAACCCCTACGTATGTTGTCTGCGGCGCGGTCAGGGGTCGAGACATAACCAGGGGTCAGGTCATGACCATGAGGCAGGTCATGACCAGGGGTCGGTCACGGAGGGTAATATGCATAACTTGGGTCAGGTCATTTGGGGGGTCAACAGCCAGGTCAGCGATTTGGATGAAATGTATTGCAATATGATTGAATTATTAATGCACATACATTCATCCCCCTGAAGTCAATACGGAAGAATAGTAATAAACCCAAATGGATGACGGACAGACTGAAACGAGATCGGAATGAAGAGAGGACTTTACGTAAAAATAAAAAAAAACCCGGGGAAACACACCTTAGATCAAGATATAAAGAAATGGCAAAGCTGGTTAAAAAGAATACACGTACAGCGAAACGTAACTATGCTGGTCAAGCAAGATCCAGCCCTAAGGGTTTCTTTCATCTCCATAGAACAAAAAATAAAGAAAGAATAGGCCCAATTTAAAACGATGAAAATGTCATGATAGAATCGGAAGAAAAAATGAGTGAGGAGTTTAACAAATATTTTTTCTCGGTGTTTACTAATAAGAGAGTAGATAAGATACCTGACTGCGATCCGATTTTCAGTGGGGATGAAGAAAGTAGACTAATATCAGCATTAGTAGAATAGAAGTAGTGAAACAGATTGAAAGACTTAAAGCTACAAAATTTTCGAGTCCAGACGAATTTTTTCCGAGAGTGCTTAAGGAGTGTAAATTTGAAATCTGCGACCAGTTAACTAAAATATTTAATAAATCGGTGAACACTGGTTCTGTGCCTATTGCTTGGGGACAGGCAAACATCGTTCTTGTTTTTAAGAAGGAAGATAAATCGTCTATGTGCAACTACAGGTCAATCAGTTTGACATCGTATTAGGAAAAGTGCATGAATTAATAATAGTAAATAGAATCAGAGAACACATCGAGAGACATAATTTAACTCGTGACACACAGCATGGTTTCTCCAAGGGTAAGTCATGCTTGACTAATCTTCTATCCTTTTACACTAAAGTATATAAGGCGTCAGATAACAATGATAATAACGATGTTATTTACCGACAAGGTGCCACACCAGAGACTACTAAATAAAACAAAATCCCATGGCATAGGAGGAAAAGTGTTAGAATGAATTCAAGCTTGAATCAGTAACAGAAAACAACGGGTCACCATAAATGGAGTAAAATCCAGGTAGGGCAATGTTACTAGTGAGGTTCCCCAGGGCTCGGTTTTGGGTCCCTTATTATTCATTATGTATATAAACGACTAAGACGATGGGATAAATAGTGATGTTAGTAAGTTTGTGGACGACACTAAAATAGGACGCCTAATTAGGTCAGGAGACGACGCAGATATTCTACAGGATGATCTTAACAAATTGTTCACATGGTCGGTGAAATGGCAAATAGACTTTAATATCTCAAAGTGCAGCGTGTTAAACGTAGGGCTATACAACCCCGAAAATAGATATAGCTTAGATAACACGTTTTCAGAGAAAATTGAGTGCGAGATAGACCTGGGAGTTCTAGTGACTTCTGACCTTAAAACCAGGAAATGGTGCATTAGCGCCAGAAATAAAGCTAACACAGCATTAGATTTCATTGCTAGGACGGTAACGAATAGAAGTGCAGAGGTAATTATCAAACTCTATCTAGCGATAGTTAGACCCATCCTTGACTAGCGGTACAGTTTTGGTCTCCGTTCTATAGAATGGACATAGATTCACTAGAATCAGTACAGAGGAGAATGACCAAAATGATACATGGGCTCAGAAATTTACCTCACGAAGACCGGCTAAGACACCCTAACTTATACTCTCTGGAAAGACGCAGAGTGCGGGATGATCTAATAGAGGTGTTCAAGTGGATCAAAGGCTTTAACAAAGGTGACGCAAACAGGGTCATCATACTAAGCCAACAGGGTAGGACTCGCAGTAATGGATTTAAATTGGACAAATTTAGATTTACTATTACTGTGGTCAACGAATGGAATAGACTTAGTAACCATGTAGTGAGCGCTGAAACTCTTGATTGTTTGAAGAAAAGGTTAGATAACTTTATGGATGGAATAATAGATGGTAATGGATATGGAAACTCCTAGTGTAGGCCTCATGGTCTCTTGCGCTCTCTTCCATTCTTATGTTATGTCTGTGTAACTTAGCGTAGAAAATCAGTCTATTGATGACCACAGTGGAAATAAGCTTAGGTGCTTTTTTGTGTTATCCTCGGTAATTATTATTTCAAATTATGTTTTCTTTTCCTTATCTGCACTTCATGTATATTGATTCAATGCCAAATAAAGTACATACATACATACATACATACATACATACATACATACATACATACATACATACTGACATTGATTGGATGACCCTACAACATGGCCATATAGGTAGTCGATTGATAGATTTCCTGGTGACAATTACTTAGTTCAGCATGTAAAAGAACCCACAAGACATGGAAAGTTACTCAATCTATTGATCACTAGCCGCGAAAGCATGATAACCTATGTAGAAGTCGGTGAAACTATTGTAAATAGCTGCCACAACTTAGATTCAAATTGCTAAAAAGATTTAAAAGAGATATTTATTTTTCTAAAATATCCGATTTCAGTAAAGCTTAATTCATAGTGGAGCTTCAGCTTACAGATTGGGAGGCAAAGTTAATTGAAAAACCTGTAGATCAGATGTGGGAAATATTTCAAAATACGCTTAATAACATGATTCAAACTTACATCCCATTTAAGGGCAGACGTCCCCCCACCCCAAATCAGGCTCACCCAAAATGGCTTGACAAAGAAACTGAAAAAAGTATTGCTAAAAAGAGACAGGCTTATAAGAAATACAAGTGCTCAGGTGCACCTAATGACTATCAAAGTTATGTAATAATATAGAGATTTAAAAAGACAATAATGAAAAAACAAAAATGACAATATGAAATGAATATTGCTGATAAATCCAAAGAGAACCCCAAAGACTTTTATAGGAATCACATTGGTCCACTACTATCTGCTGACGGTCAACTTGAAATGCCTCAAAGAGAGCTCCAAACTGAAACCTGTGAAAAATCTAGAGTGAATTTACTACGGCATATATAAGAAAAGAAAAAAAATCAAAAGGTGTATAGAAAGACTCAAAGTTAATAAAACACCAGAACCTGACGGTTGGCATCCAATAATCTTAGAAGAAATGAAAAATAAGAGCGTTGTTCCATTAGATTTTTTTTTCAAGTAATCCACCATATCCGCAGATGCTCCAAGAGAATGGAAGCTAGCTAACATTACTCCCATATTAAAAAGATTACAAAAAGAAACCAAATAACTACATACCTATAAGCTTGACTTCAATCGTAGGAAAAATTATGGAAACTATCATCAGAGACGCTATCGAACATCATTTAGAAAGTAACTGTTTGATAAATGATAGCCAGCATGGATTCAGATGGAAACGTTATTGCGTGACTAACTTACTTGAATTCTACAACACAGTCATCTCGAATTATGAAAAAAGAAACAATATAGATTTAATATATCTAGACTTTGCAAAAACTTTTGATATCGTCCTCCACGAAAAGCTACTTACTAAATAAGCTTCACACGGAGTAAGTGGTAGCCTATTAAGTTGGACTAGAAATTGGTTGGAAGAAAATAGAGTTGTTTTAAATGGCAAAACTTCTAGATGGAAAATATTACGAGTGGAGTTCCTCAGGGTTCCGTTCTTGGGTCATATAAATGATATGGACCACGGACTAAAATCTATTGTTTCTATATTTGCTGATAATACAAAACTGTGTGGATTGGGAAATGATCACTTAAACCAAACTTAAATACACACACACACACACACACACACACACACACACACACACAGAGAGAGAGAGAGAGAGAGAGACTGCAGCAGATCCGAGGTGAATACACACACTCACACATACACAAATAAAAAACCTTGATGTCAGAAAATCACACGGTCCGGATGGAATTGGAAATTGGATATTGAAGGAATGCATAGAGGAGTTGACGGACAAGATGTACAATATAATTAAATACTCACTCAGAAAAGGAAAGGTACCACAGGACTGGAAAAATGCAAATATTGTACCAATATATGAAGGAGGGAACATGGAAAACCCAACCAACTACAGACCGGTCTCCCTTACAAGCACAATAGCAAAAATATGACAAAAAGTTATCAGAAGTAGATGGGTTAAAAATCTTGAAAAAATTTACTGAATCCAAATCAATTTGGATTTAGATAAGGAAGGTCATGTACAACAAACCTGATCTGCTTCTACTCGAGAGTAATAGAAATAATACAAGAAAGGTATGGATGGGCGGACTGTGCCTTTCTAG
>NC_134808.1:11960551-11963051 GCF_046742065.1 Oratosquilla oratoria | reverse complement strand
GGTCATACGAGCTCTGAGCTCTTTTCCGGGAGGGAAATAGCTGTCGATCACGAGTCCAACACGTGTTCCAAAGACCAAGGTGAATCACACATATACACATACACTTGATGGCGCATTGGTAGCGTTCGCGGCCGCCACTACGGCGGTCCAGGTTCGACTCCCGCCTAGGGCTTAAATAATCTCGGTATCGCTGCAATGCGAGTCGTTACTCCAGCTTTCGTAGGCCGGGAGTTGGGTGTGTGTGCGTGTAAGGTCACATTACCTATACATCGGTCATATATAAATTCTGAGCTCTTCCGAGAGGGAAATAGCTGTCGATCACGAGTCTAACACGTGACCCAAGACCATGGTGAATCACTCACACACACACACGTCTAAAAGATGCGAAGAAATATTTTCCATATAGACGCATAAATAATTGGAATAATTTAAGTGACGACATAGCCCAAGTAGGTACAATACATGACATCAAATCTAAATATGATAATCGGAAATTAAAGATACAGAACAAGTTGGAACTGTACATAAATTTGAGACTAAGTATGATAAATTGAACAGAGGATATCTCCAACGAGGATATCTCTTTTCCTATATACTACAATTAGGTAAATACACACTACTAGCGGTGAGCCTTGGGCTATCATGCAACCAGATGACAGCAGCGTGAACACTACTCGCCCTTGGGGTGCGTGAAGCTCTGGCTGTACTCCGAGTTGGTAACCGGCAGATGGGCCGTGATCGTCAATGAAGACCAGAGCGAAGCTGAGTACATGTGGCCGTGCGCATGGTTCGGGCTCTCGTCCTCACCCCTTCCTCCCTCCCCTTCCTCCTTCCCTCCCTTGGTATCATAACTTCAGCCAAAGTTGGTTCGCATGTGTTATCACTATAACACCTGCGTAGTCGTGGTTGTAGAGCTCGGACTGCAAGGTTGAAGTTGGAGGTGCCCGTGGTGCTAAAGAGGGGAAAGTCGGCTGGATATCACTTGAGTAAGCGGACGTTTCGCTAAATCCAAGAACTTGAAAATCTGGTTAGTTATACAGAGCACCCGTATGGCAGTGCGTGCGTGTTGGCGGCGTCAGGCGGAGGCCTGGCTCTTGTTTGTGTCACTAGTGGTGCAGTGATGTCGATATGTGCCGTGTGCAGTATTTAGTAGTTGCGTTTGATGTTTCCCTGCACAGAGGGTTTCCCCAGATAATTAAAATAATCTGGCAGCAGCCAGAACAAATGCATTTTATGTCATGTAAATAGTGAAAGGACTTCCTTTGAATTAAATAGCTGACATGCAGCTAGAATAAGTGTGTAAGTCATTAACAGAAGCGAAAGGAAATATGCATGGACCTAAGTGTCGGGACGTACAGGCGTGCTTACCATGCCGCGCTCTGAAGTGTGACGAATAGTGTTCCTAAAAGTATTTAGTTGTGAGAAATATTGTGTATATTTTATCATACGTGGTGCAACACATGAAACCATGTCTGAAATCGACTGTGTTGTAGTTGAAACTGTTAGTTGAAAGATTGGCACGATTTTCCTTGGTTTCGGTCTCCCGTTAAGAGTGCCATTCACAACCTCCTCGTCCACCTCCCACTCAGCGTACATGGGAAGTGCATGAGCAGTGGGGCCTGGTTGTCAACTTCATCAGATTTGACACGTATGTATAACATATGTATGTATAATAATACATACATATGTATGTATAATATAATATGTATGTATGTATAATGTATATGTATGTATAATTGATCATTGGTTGAGGCTACATCAAAATAACACAGAAACACACCAACTGAACTGCACAAGGTTTGTCACAGAATATTTATAAAGTGATTTTTACGCTTATTTACATTGAAATTAATTAAAGATTATTGTAGTATACACGGTTGCCAGATTGGTCTACAAGTCGCAAATTGGGCTACTTTTGAAAGCTCGGCGCGACATATATTTGAGTTTTGCGACTTGCGACATTTTGGGCTACTTTTGAAGTAAGTTGGGCTACTTTTGGGCTACTAACAAGACTGGTAGTTATTATTTCTGCATTCATGAAGACTAATAGAGTAATGATTATTCCTGCATTCAGGGAATTTTGGCATAATTTGGCATATTTTTGGCGACAGTTGGCATTTTTTTTTTGTTAAAACCAACCTGGCAACCCTAGTCCGATTTGAGACCGCTACGTAGCATGACAATTAACAGGAACGTATTCAACGTGCTTGATCGCCCCTCTCGATTCTCGACCCGCAGACGCACAGTACGAAATGTACGTATTCGAATATGAGAATTAACAGGAATGTATTCAACGCGCTAGATCGTCCCGCTCGCATCTCTGCCCGCAGAGGTTCAGTACGAAATGTACGTATTCGATTAGTCAACCTATCTGACGGTCGAATGAGGATCATGGTGTTGTGAGCTCCACAGATCTAGAAATGAAGAGGTGGTCAAACTACTCGAAAACGTTTCAGTCTGCCTGGTTAAAGGATCCCCTGTTTGAAAAATGGTTAGCGGA
>NC_134808.1:11953051-11958051 GCF_046742065.1 Oratosquilla oratoria | reverse complement strand
ACGTTTGTCTTTCCTATGGGAGACTTATTCAATTTATCACTCAGTAGAGGGGTGAAAAGAAACGTCAATTACCCACACCGAAAAATGTGACATGCACAACATTGTTAAACGACTTGGACAATGGGATTAATAGTGATGTTAGTAAGTTTGCGGACGGCACTTAAATAGGACGCCTAATTAGGTAAGGAGACGACGCCAAGATTCTGCAGGACGATCTTAACAAATTGTTCACATGGTGAAATGCCAAATGCGTGTTAAACATAGGGCTACATAACCCCGAAAATATATATAGCTTAGATAACACGTTTTTAGAGAAAACTGAGTGCGAGAGAGACTTGGGAGTTCTAGTGAGTCCTGAGCTTAAATCCAGGAAACAGTGCATTAGCGCCAGGAATGAAGCAAACAGAGCATGAGGTTTCATTGCTAGGACGGTAACGAATAGAAGTGCAGAGGTATTTATCAAACTCTACATACATATATACATACATATACCAAGGCTTTTTCCCCCCTTACATGGGAGGTAGCCAAAAAGAAAAAGACATAGAAACCACTCCCATCCATTCCATCCCCTACGTACTCCACTCCCCTCCACCCTCTTCCCTCCCTCACATCTTGGCACTTTCCGGATGACAGGTCATCCCTGCATCCTGTTCACTGCCCTGGGTCAGAAGCAGAGTCACAAGGCACAACACATCCACAGCAAGGTCGCTTTATTAAATCGGCGACCCCCCTCTCCGTCCCCTCATGCAGAAAAGAAGACGGGAAGAAATCCCTTCGGGCTACGTCAAGTTATTTCTCATAAATCCTCCCTCACCCCCCATCCCACACCCCCACATGCATCACAGCATCATCCATACACAACCATTCTCAATTTACCCCTATCTTCTGTCCTCTCCCGTCCTTCCTCAGCAGACATTCCTCTCTTTCGTAATGCCCCTTTCACCCCATCCATCCATCTCATCCTAGAACGTCCCCTAATGTTCACTCCTTCCAACTCTGCCTTTCTACACCTCTTTTACTAATCTTTCTTCACTCATTCTTTCCATGTGTCCAAACCATCCTAATACTCTTTCGTCAACTCTATCTCCCAGCTCCCTTTCCACCTCTGTTCTCCTCCTCACCTCATTTCTCACTCTCTCCACCCTAGTAACCCCCGTCATACTTCTCAGGCATTTCATATCAAACACATTCAAACTCCTTCTCTCTTCCTCTCTTATGTTCCATGTTTCTGCTCCGTACAATACTGTCAGCACAATCACTCTATATAACCTCCTATTAGCATCCATTCCCAAATGTCTATTTCTCATTACACTTTTTAATCCACCATGGCATTTACTCGCTTCTCTCAATTTACATTCTACCTCCATCCCCACTCCTCCCTTCCCTGCCACATTCCCACCCAAGTATCTAAAACTATCTACTTCCTCCAGTCTCTCTTCCTTAATACTCACTTCCAGCCTGCTGCCACTCTCTCCCACTGTACATCTCATTACCTTACTTTTCCTCAGCCTCCTTTCACACACCTTCCCATACTCTGTCACTAACTTCCTCAATCCCTCGTCTGATCCTGCTACAAGCGCATTGTCGTCAGCAAACAACAACTAGCTTATTTCCCACTTTTCTCCATTTTCTTTAACCATCTCCAACCCCTGACCCTCCACCCTATCCATGTATAGATTGAACAGCCAGGGCGGCATAACACATCCTTGACGAAGTCCCATCTTTACCTCAAACCATTCACTCTCTCCATTTCTAATCCTAACACAAGCTCTACCACTCTCGTAAAAACTCTTGACTGCTCTTAACAGCTTTCCTCCTATTCCACATATCTGCAATACCTCCCACAGTGCCTTCCTGTCTACCCTGTCGTAAGCCTTTTCCAAATCCATAAAACCCCCAAAAAACATCCTTACCTTTTCCTATAGCTTTCTCACATATCTGTCTTACCACAAAAATCTGATCTACACATCCCCTACCTGTCCTAAATCCACACTGTTTCTCACTAATTACTCCCTCTATTCCTCTCCTAATCCTCTCAATCAAGACCCTCCCATAAGCTTTCCCAACTACACTCAACAAGCTGATCCCTCTGAAACTACTACACTTACACCTGTCCCCCTTTCCCTTGTAAAGAGGAACTATACAGGCACTCCAGTCCTCCGACACTCTACCCTCTCTTAAACAAATATTAAATAACCTCACCAGCCAGTCCACCATAACTGTACCTCCCTTCTTCAGACACTCCGCATAGCACCCATCCAACCCAGGTGCCTTACCTACTCTCATTATCTTAACAGCTGCTTTCACTTCATCTTTCCCTTGTTCTCCTCCATTTTCTTCACTCATCACTGTCATTTTCTTAGCCCTTCCCACTGCAACTACCTTTCCCTCCCCATCCTCCTTCACATTTACCAACTCCCTAAAATACTCTGCCCATCTTCCTCTCACTGCTTTTTCTTCAATTATCATCTCACCATATGCACCTTTTACCTTTTCCTCTCTATTTGATTCGCCTCCTCTTCCTCTTTTAATTTCTTTCCAAAACATCTTTTTACTACTTTCAAAAAATTATGTCATACTCTTACCACATTTCACATCTGCTCTCTTCTTTGCCTCCTATATCTTATGCATAACTTCCCTTCTCTTTACTTTGTACCTCTCATACAATTCCCTCGTCCCAATTTGTAGCCAATCTATGAAAGCCTGCTTCTTCTCTTCTACACCCTTCTTTGCTTCCTCATCCCACCACTCACTACCCTTCCTTCTATTTCCTCCCGCCCTCCTTGTTCCACATATCATCTTTGCACACCTTATGACTCCCTCCTTGAACCATCCCCATTCCTCCTCCACTTCTAGTTCTACTCTATCCTTTACTCAACTTCTTATACTCCTCCTTTTCTTTCCCATTTAAGCAGTTTACTCTAAGTACCTCCCTAACTTTGCCCTTTTCCTCTTTCTCCCTCTATTCTCCACTCTCAACTTACCTTCCACCAAAAAATGATCTAATATTCCCCCACTCTCTCACCTTAACTCTTCCTACCATACTCCTAGTCACCACTATATAGTCCATTAACGCTCTGTCTACCACCCTTCCATCCACCACCCTCTCCCATGTGTACTTATGCTTGACTTTCTTCCGAAACTCTGTATTTGCTATCATCAACTCTCGAGACACATCAACATCAACTCTCCACTACGATTTTTATCTGGAACTCCCAATCACTCCGTCTATTGGATCGCTTTAAATCCTAGCATTTAGGTCTCCCAATACAACTACATTGATATTTCTCCTTAATCCCTCTATGCACTCATTTAAATCTATCCAAAAAGCCTCCCTTTCCTCTACGCTCTTCTCACTACCAGGCCCATACGTACTTACAAAAACCCACATCTCCCTTCCCAGTTCCACCTTCATCCACATCAACCTTGAAGAAACCTCCTTCCACTCCACTACACGTTTAGCTATCTCTTCACTTAGTGGTATTTCCACCCCTTCTTTCCCTCGTCCCCTCTTCACTCCTGAGAACCTCCCAACTACACTCCCAAACTCACACTCACCCCTCCCTTTCAAGTTAGCTTCACTCAAAGCAAACACATCCATCTTTCTTCTCACAAACACACTGCCTATCTCTTCCCTTTTACTCTCATCTGTACCACATCCACACACATTAAAATACCCAAACCTTAGGGTACTGGTTGGAAAACTCCTAGACCCTGTAATGCCTTTACTTTTTTTTTTTTTTTTTTAGTTCTTGTTGCAAAATGGTGGATTTTCCCCATTCTGATATGTGTTCTGTGTCTACGTGGTTTACGAGCACGCTTTTTTCACGATGGTGTCTAATGTCCGCTTTGTGTTTTCTGAGTCTGTCTTCTGTATGTTTCTCCGAAGTATGCGCTGTGGCATCTATTGCAGGGAATTTTGTAAACTTTGCTCGTGTCACTGTGAGGTTTTGTGTTCTTCCTAACCAAATGTCCGATTTTCTTTCCCGTGTCGTTAACAACTACTAGACCTGAAGGTCTAAGTATCCTACTCGGTATGCGGGAAAAGCCAGAATCTGGGACCACGATTAAACGTAGGTCTGGGATTTCTGTATTTGCTTTTCTATTTTTGATGTTTTTAAAGGCTGCGGTGATGTAGTTCAGCTCTTCTGGTAAATATTCCTCACTACATATGCGGAGGGCTCTGAGGTAGAATCCAATGACTACTCCTGATTACGTCCGGTTGTCATGGGCGATGAAAAAGTGAATGTAGTCATCTTTGTTCAAGGTGTATATATATATATATATATATATATATATGTATATATATATGTATGTATATGTATATATAGATATATATATATATTATAAAGTAGTAGCCTCTGTATGTCTGTCTGATTGTTTATTTGTATTTACACGAACTCCTAGGGTTTTAGAGATAGACCCCCATAACCATATATATTCTGATACCCTATCACTTCAGGTACTTGGATAACTATATTTAATTTCGAAAAAAAATATATATATTTTGGTTATGAGGTTTATGTAGTATCCCCTGAAGTTGCGTAGTATTTATTGTGGCTTAAGAATTAATATGATTAAACAAACCATTATATGTGTCCATAAATATTATCTACATTTGTGAAATTAATGTTGCCACAAAACATGATAGCTTTTGTAAGAAGAAAGCATTTTTATGGAAAATGATTGTATAATTTTACCAAATGTTGAAATATTGGTTATTTCCATTTAATTTTTGTGTGGGCGGAAATAGTTAATTCACAAACTCCTACGTTTTTGCAGCTAAATCCCTATAACTATATGTATTCTGAAGATAATTAAACAATATATATTTCTTCACCTTTCAGCTGTAGACATTTATTGTCAATTCACACACACACACACACACACACACACACACACACACACACACACACACACACACACACACACACACACACACACACACACACACACATGCACATACACATGCACACAAAAGAATGTGTACACATGATATT
>NC_134808.1:11938051-11948051 GCF_046742065.1 Oratosquilla oratoria | reverse complement strand
AAATTATTAAAAGGAAACTACAATTTAAAAAACTTAAAAATGGTAAGCAAGGTTATATTTAATACGTGTGTGTGTGTGTGTGTGTGTGTGTGTGTGTGTGTATACAGGTATAGTATATACATACAGTACCTGCATACGTATATATACTGAAATACAGTACAGTATTAAAACATAAAAAATATAGAAAATTTTTAAAAATGAAACTAAAAAGCATTGATAAATAAACAGTAAACAGCTTGTATTTAATAGTATTCAATAGAAAAAGTTACTTAAAAACGCAACAGATTGATATCATGTATCCTAGAGTAGAACCCTCGTGTCGGCCATTTTGAATAGGATCCGACTTACGACCAATCCGACTTACGACCAATCCGACTTACGACTGGTTGGTCAGAACCTATCTAGGTCGTAACTTGGATAGTGGCTGTATATATATATATATATATATATATATATATATGTATATATATATATACACATTTATACATATATATATATATATATATATATATATATATATATATATATATATATATGTAATGTGGTTAGAATTTTGTTCCCTCGGATCTTCCTATCTATTCACAGATATGAGAACCACGACTAAATGTGTTTGGTTGAAAGGCGTATAATGAAGCGGTCTTGTATAAACCAAACAGATGAATGGGATACGAGGCATCGTAGAATTGTCCTTAGGACCAATGTTTTACCGGCACTTCTATGCTTGCGCACGATATCGCGTACCAGTTTAGTTAGTAATGGTTACTTATGAGGGTATAGTTTTATTTGGTGGCAGGAGTATTGGTGTTTTGTGTCAGTTTTTATTTTGTGGAGCACCTATGATTTAGTAAGAAGGACTTTTTTCAAAGTTTTGCAAAATTATTGAAATATTTGTGTTTGGTAAAATGATATCGTTGTTTCAGGAGGTACATGAGAGCAAGTGCTTGTTGCAGGACCGATTTCTACTATACAGTTTGTCTTTGTACGGTTGCGTTCCGTCAAAATGTTGTGTTCACACTATGCGTCTAGGATGCTATTAGTCAGCGTGCAGCTGTTGAATAGCGCCAAGTAATTTTTGTGCAAAGGAGCTCACTGTAATTGTTCTTCTTTTAGATGAAGATAAGGAGAGTAAAGTTAAATTTAAATAGAAAAGGTTGTAGGTGCACAACTGCCAAAGGAAAATAAAGTCAGGCGTAGGTTTTGGACTCTTGTGCTAAATCCGTCCATACTGCCTCAGTTAACCCACTCTCTACGAAAACGCTCTTAACAAATTTAGTTTTTTGCCACCACAAACGACAAATCTATCCAGCTCATGACATGCAATTCCTTGTGCCGAAGTCCTCCCTCACCAATTTTGTTCTGGCGACGTTAACGCCAAGCGACGGTTTGATTTGCCTCAAGGTTAGCTCTTGTGATAAAGGCTAATTATGGCCATCTGAACAGAACGACCGCTTCATTAATTCATGGATACCCTTCTCAGATTTTGCTGTGGTTAATACCAGACGATTTTATTCAACCTCGGGAAAATTTCATGTTGAAGTGATGACTGTCTCAATCGAATCCCTTCACTACGACCATATTCTTCACAGAATTCGTCTTGACTGACGCCAGAGGATTTTATTCATATTAAGTTAAAACCTCATGCTGAAGAGCTACTGACTACTTCAATTATTCTGTTCTGACCAACCTCAGGCGATTTTATTCACCCATGAGCAAGGAACCCCGTGCTGACGAAGGGGTTAATATTCTAATGCAAACCTAACAAGACATTGGAATAGATATATCCAAGGCGGTTAGGTGCTTCATGGATTTTATTGACCCCAAGGACAGGGCATTAGTCAAAGTAAAGTTCTTAAGTTACGCCATCGTATCGTAGGGATAGGGTTGGTGCCTCGCAGCAATAAAAATAAATGAATAAATGTCCCCCCTCCCCGACATGGAAAGTATTAATCGAAATAGCTTTTATATCCTCGCTACCGAGAAGGTCAATTCAGCCGAATGAAGGGTTAACCACACTCTGGACTATTTTTCCCTCCCATTTGTTACCTCAACCTCTGACTACAGCTAGTACCTCCGACGCCTCCTAGCTGACACGTTTGTTGACGTTGACATCCAATTCCAGCAACAATGGTGGACCTCTTCAAGATGACTGGCTTCTATTCAAGAACTGTTGCCGCAGCACTGTTATGTTATGACGCGTATGTGGAGGCGGCAGTGGTTAGCAAGAAGAGAACAGTTTCGGGTTGCCACCAGATTTATGCAAGAGCTTGCTCTAGACTCTAGGGCAGCGATTCCCAAACTATGGGTCGCGACCCAAACATGGGTCGCGAAGTGTTCAAGAATGGGTAGCGAGACCTTGTTAGAAAAAAGCTTCCCTACACTTACGCATAAAACCAAATTAAGCTAAACTAAATAAATAGTTAAAAAAGCGGATGATATTCGTGAATAAGACGGTTGCTGGACTTCGTTACTATGGCTGGCCCGCCGCTTTATATGCGCGTATTCGCCGAAATGTAATTCGCATGTATTGTAGTTTCAAATTTCACCGCTAGGTGCAGGACCATCAGGCCTATAGTAGTGCCATGTTCCGTTCGCTGTGCATTGCAATTCGGACAGCCAATTAGATTTCGACGTGCATCGCGAAACGATCGCTGATTGGCTTCTGCCGTCCGACTCGACGGGAGTTCAAGGAAAAGCTTTAGCTTTGGAAGGGAAAAACAGGTGCCTTTCCATCGGTGACTGAATACTTGGAGGATTTCGAGGATGATGAGGGGTTCTAAACGATCAAGCCGGTCTTGGTGGGGCATCTGGAAAAGTTGGTATCCGAGTTCAATCGCTATATTCCGGACAAGGATATGTTGTCGCAGCACTGGGTGAGAAACCCGTTTGAAGTGGGTGTTGGTAACGTCTCTGAAGACATTCAGGGGCTTCAGGAAGACTTTCGAAATTGCTTTTTGATACTTGGGTCGCCACATCTTCACCAGATCTGGATTTGGGTCGCGGCCAAAAAAAGTTTGGGAAATGTATTTTGTATTAGATAAAGTATTTGTACCATTGTATTTTCATTTCATTGTGTTTTCAATAAAAGAAGACTTTCGAAATTGCTTTTTGATACTTGGGTCGCCACATCTTCACCAGATCTGGATTTGGGTCGCGGCCAAAAAAAGTTTGGGAATCACTGATCTAAGTCTAGAGCAGTGATTCTCAAAATGTGCCGCGTAATTTTTATGGATAGGTATGTACACTTAAATTTATTATTTCTATTATTATTATTATTATTGTTATTATTATTGTTATTATCATTATCATTATTATTATTATTATTATTATTATTATTATTATTATTATTATTATTATTATTATTATTATTATTATTATTATTATTATTATTATTATTATCATTATTATTATTATTATTATTATTATCATTATTATCATTATTATTATTATTATTATTGTTATTATCATTATCATTATTGTTATTGCAATCATTATTATTATTGTCATTATTATTGTTATTATTATTATCATTATAATTATTATTATTATCATTGTTATTATTATCATTATCATTATTATTATTATTATTATTATTATTATTATTATTATTATTATTATTATTATTATTATTATTATTATTATTATTATTATCATTATTATTATCATCATCATCATTATTATTATTACATATTATTATTATTATTGTTATCATTATTGTTATTGCACTTATTATTGTTATTATTACTATCATTATTATTATTATCATTATTATTATTATTATCATTACTATTATTATTATATTATCATTATTATTGTTGTTGTTATTTTTACTATTATCATTATTATTATTATTATTATTATTATTATTATTATTATTATTATTATTATTATTATCATTATTATTATTATTATTATTATTATAATTAATCATTTTATTATCATTATTATTATTATTATTAGTGTTACTATTATTAACATTATTATTATTATAATTTATATTATTTTTGTTATTATTATTATTATTGTTATTGTTATTATTATTATTATTATTATTATTATTATTATCATTATTATTATTATTATTGTTGTTGTTTTTATTATTATTATTATTATTATTGTTGTTATTATTATTATCATTATTATTATTATTATTATTATTATTATTATTACTATTATTATTATTATTATTATTATTATTATTATTATTATTATCATTATTATTATTATTATTATTATTATTATTATTATTATTATTACACGTACATATTAGTACTATCATTATGCCCGATGTGTATTTCTGTGTCAATGGAATAGGTATCAAACTTACACTACTCTGGTGCACCGTCAAAGTCCAAGATATGTCATTAATGGGCCTATATCATAAAATTTGAGAACCTCTGATCTAGAGAATAGAGAATGTGCTTGTTTATATCATAATTCAACAGACAACTTATGTTGTTCAATTAATTTTTTCTTATCTATAATTCTTATTCTATTGCAAGTTAGTCCCCTTGAAAAAATATTTAGTTATTGTCCTTGCTTCTGGAAAGAGGCGGGTCTGTCGAAATATGTGGATGAAACAAGCAAACTCACCAGCTAGAACTTTGACAGGTTATCGCCTGCATGACTCCTGTAGCGGCTCTTTGACTAATTTTCCGTCAGAGATTCTACGTAGAATTTAGAGGGACGTGTCGTTGGCAACGCTCAGTCCATACCAGGTCCTTGAGAGGGTTGAATTGCCCTCTTGTACTCTGCTAACTAGGATAAAAGCCATATAAACGTAGTAAACCAAACATTCCTTCACTGCGCCAAATGGTACCGAGGCGCACTTGGTCACGTTCGGAAGGCTCGAAAATCGAGAGGCACGAAATTGAAGTCAGAAAGCCTGAACGCCTCACTATATATATATATATTTTTTTTTTCGGGGGGGGATAAAATTTGTGTCTGGAAAAAGAAACTAATGAAGCAGAGTGCTTTCGTATATTACATCTGCAGTTCAAAAAGTACTTTTTGCACTGGAGATGTAATATACGAAAGCGCTCTACTTCGTTAGTTTCTTTTTCCAAGTGGGCTACTTTGCATAAGTGAACACACGTACCCGTGTTCTTATTAGCATATATACACATATATATATATATATATATATATATATATATATATATACATATATATATGTATATAGATATATATATATATACATAAATAAAGTACCCTTGTGCAATAAATGAAATTACTGTGGGAAACAATTTGATATTATCAACAACTTACATATGTCATTTGACATCGATTTTTCCTCCATTCTATCAGATTCCTTCCCGAAAACTGTGACCTGCAAATCTGCTATAACAGTCGGTGGAGAAAGTGCTGGGGGTGGTCGGTGCTGCCGAATAATCGGAGGTTGGAGGAAAAATAGCCAAGTGTGATACCCAGCCAGAATATAAAAATAACCACCTTCGACCACCTCCCTATACGGAAATGATCAGAAACGATAATGAGATCGAGAAAACATGGCACCGTGCGATACCCCATTATTTTTTCGTGGGAATGGGCAGAAAATACCTCATGTTTTATGCATATAACAATTGGCAACACTCTTCCCACACCAGATCTGTATTATGGTAAGAGGAGAGCAATGTGTATCACGCAGCAACAATGTTATGGTGCCATGCGGGGATCTTCTTTTCATTCTTGCTGTCGCTAAACTGCTTTATCCATTTCCGTGGCACCCTGATTATTCCCTTGGGAAATGAAACCTGAGTCTCCTGTTGACAAAGTAGTTACACAGTGGAAGACGACGACTTTCCCGAACAGGTTAATGGATATCAGTGACTCTTTGATTAATAATGAGGTTTCATTATGCTGTCACTTGGAATAAGACCTAAACTGAAACATATTATAGATATCCCATTAGGGAAAAGAGAATGGTTTAGATAGGAAAGGCTTAATATTGTTTTGGTAATATCAGGGGGAACAAGATTTGGGTTTTAGATTCGATTAGGTGAGGTGTGGTGAGGTCAGGAGAATATAATGACAGTCCTTAGCAAAAGGTGAAATTCAATATTGCGGGATTTTAGAAGCTGAATCTAATATTGCGGGATTCAAACACTTACATCAGGATAGAAACCACAAGAAAGGTGGGGGTGTTCTGTTGTACTTTAAAAACAATGTCCATGCTTGTGTTTTAGAGAAAGTGAAACAGGATGCATATGATAGTTTGTCGGTTGAGTTAACCCAAACAAATGGACAAAAAATGAATGTAGGTGTAATATATAAGCCAAAGACATTATCATTAGGAGACGACAAACAGTTATTTCAAGAACTGTCTAGTTTCTGCAATCGGGATTTATTGATAATGGGCGATTTCAATTTTACTGACATTGATTGGATGACCCTTGAACATGGCCTTATAGGTAGTCGCTTGATTGATTTTCTTGGTGAAAATTACTTAATTCAGCAGTCACTAGTCGCGAAAGCATGGTAACTGATGTAGAAGTCGGTGAAACTGTTGCAAATAGCGATCACAACTTAGATTCAAACTCCTAATTTTTTTTAGAATAGATACATGTGTTTCTAAAATACCCGATTTCAGTTCACAGGACTAAGCCAGGAGCTTCAGTTTACAGATTGGGAGGCAAAATTAAGCGAAAGATCTGTAGATCATATGTGGGAAATATTTCAAAATACGCTCACTAAGATGATTCATACTTGTATTCCTTTTAAGGACAGACCCCCAAATCTGGCTCGCCCAATGTGGCTCGACAAAGAAACTGAAAAAAGGATTGCTAAAAAGAGACAGGCTTATAAGAAATATAAGTGCTTGGGTGCATACAATGAAGTGCATCAATGAAGTCGTCAGCTGGCATCAGTGCATCAGTGAAGTCGTCAGCTGGCTTGACACACTCGGGCCACAGTTTCTTCCAGCAGCCTTCATTTTTTTTTTTCTGTCACCTCCTTCCATGCTGCATTGATATTGTCAATGTCCTTCTTGATATTATAATTGGTCATGTTAATCGGCTGACTCGTACGGCGCTGGTAATACTCCTTGAAAGAGGCGATCACACCTTGGTCCATGGGCTGGATGAGTGCTGTCGTGATTTTGGTAGAAACATCATCTCTACGCTGTCTGCCCAATCTTCCATGGTTGTTGGGTGGTTTGGGGCATTGTCAACCAGCAGGAGGAAATGGTTGGCAATGTTTTCTTTGGCAACATAGTCACGCAGTACAGGGGACAAATAATTTGCAACATAATGGTGGTTCATAGAAAACGTTATCCAGGGTTTCTTGTTGGAGCTATGTCACTTAAGTGCGCTTGGGTTTTCGCAGCAGTAGATCAGTGAAGGCTCCAGGTTCAGGTTCCCAACTGCATTACCACCTAGCACCTGGGTTAATCTGTCTTTGGATGCTTTAAATCCTGGCGTTGTTTTCTCCTCCTTAGCAATAAAGGTTCTGAATGACATTTTCTTTCAATTCATGCTTGTCTCGTCGTAGTTTATCTCCTATTTGGCACCGTAGCCACACTCTTCAATCTGTTTTTTCTATGTTGGTATGAATGCTGCAGCGGCAAGCTCGTCACAACTTGCTGCCTCACCAGTCATCTTGACGATGTGTAGGGCTGCTCGGGCTTTAAAGCGGTCAAACCAACCCTTATTGGCACTGAAAGTTGACCCATCTTTAACTTAACACTACGCGTTTTCTGATATCCTGATAGTCATTACGTTCCTGCCGCCCAGCAAAGAGGACGAATTTAATCAATATTTTTTTCTTGAAAGTCCGCTAATAAAGTTAGTGTTGTTAAATGGTGGAAAAACTGAACATGTCAACCAGTTATTTTCTAATAGAGACGACAAAGGAGAGTTCCAAATGTTATTTCAAGAATTGTGGGACCAACCGGAAAAGTTTTTCGACTATTTCAGGATGAGACCAGCAACATTTGAATACATACTGAAGGGGATAGAAGAAAGCATCAAAAAGTTCTCAAATTTTCGTGAATGTATTTCGGCAAAACAAAGACTGGCTGTAACTTTAAGGTAAGAAAAAATTTATACTTAATTCAATTATTTACTTCCATGAAATTTGATATACATATTCAAAAATTAAATTATTTACTTCCATGAGATTTGATATACATTCAAAAATGGAAATGCAAACTGGTGAAATACAATTGAACAAAATTAAACGAATGGCACTTGCAAAAACATAATTCAATTATTTACTTCCATGAGATATGCATATTCAAAAATGAAAATGCAAACTGGTGAAATATCCCACAAACACCTGTTCTCGTACACAAGGCTGATCAATTTATCGTTATCCATGGTGGAATAATACAATCAATCGAAATTCAACGCACAAAAATACAAAAAAAAAAAAAAAAAAAGACGTAGGTCGCATGAAAAAATCAAACTTGTTTGAACGCTCAATTGGTTCTGACGACTTCGTACGTGTTCAGAATTCGCATCCATAGTAACCGTAGCCTAAGACGATCATACTGCACTCAAGAGAGCTGAAATTCTAGAGGATGTCCTGGTGGATTCATTATGTGCCTCTGAAAACGAGCTTTGATTTTCATTAGATTTTCAAACAGACTTCTTTAACATATATACAGGTTTCCCTCGCTTTTCGATGGTTCGATATCCAATATTTCGTTTATACAATCCTTTTGAATTGATACCACTCGCTCGTTTTTCGATTTTCGATCACCAAACCGTAAACAAACGCACCGCGATCGCAGCGCCACCGACGTTCCATCGACCACCCATCGAAACTCGTTCCGGCTCTTTATTCGGTTGTGTTTACTCCCTCGGCCAATGTATCTGTCACAGATACATGATACAGACACAGATCTATTTCACATTCACTGTTGATTTTACGAGAGTAATACATAACGTGATGGCTTCCAAGCGACCTGTAACTACTACTGGTGAAATAAAGCCCAAAAGACCTAGGAAGGATATAAGCAAGATCGAGAGAGAATAGCAACGAAACTGTCTCCCAGTCTGGCAGGTAAACCATATGAGGAGAGACTATATGCACTGGATATACCAACTTTGAAAGATGGAAGAGAGAGGCGATATGATTACAGTATTCAGGTCTCTATATTGACAGAAAAGATATCTTGATTGGGGATTGGGGATGACGTCATGGGAACAAATTGAGAAAAGGTAAATGTCTAACGGATGTGAAAAAAAAATCAATACAGATGCATGGATACCTGGAATAGCTTAGATGGAAAATAAAGATAAAGCTCAAATTGGCACTATATATGAATTTGAATTGGAGAGTAAGAGATAGGACCTAATGAGCGTTGATCCTTTCTTGTGTGCTACAATTTGGTAAACACACACACACACACACACACACACACACACACACACACACACACACACACACACACACACACACACACACACACACACACACACACACACACACACACACACACACACACACACACACACACACACACACACACACACACACAAGAAGATCTGAATAGGGTATGGAACTGGAGTCAGAAATGGGAAGTGGATTTTAATACTAAGAAGTGTAGCATAATGGAGTTTGGAAAAAGCAAAAACAGAATATCAAGAAAATATACAATTGGAACCAAGGAAGTAAAGAAAGTAGGATCCGAAAAAGACTTGGGAGTTATTATCACAAACGACTTGTCCTATGATAAACAGATTAACAAAATTATTGGGGAGACTTACAACTTGCTAAGATCAATAAAAGTGGCTTTTGCTTACCTGGACGAAGACATGATAAAAAAATTTTTGGTTACATTGATAAGGCCTAGACTAGAGTATGCGGCGACATTATGGTCCCCCAGTACCAAAAAGAACATAAAGAAAATAGAAAGAATCCAAAGAGCAGCTACAAAAATGGCACCTGCACTTGCAAACCTATCATACGAGGAGAGATTGGCTAAACTGGAGTTATCGACACTGGAGGAAAGAAGAGAGAGAGGAGACCTACTGACCACCTACAGAATCATGAAAGGCAC
>NC_134808.1:11920551-11935551 GCF_046742065.1 Oratosquilla oratoria | reverse complement strand
TAGATATAGTACAAGAAAGAGATGGATAAGCTGATTGTGCATTTCTAGACCTGAAAAAAGCTTTTGAAAAGGTGCCACATAAGAAGTTGCTTAAGAAATTAGAAACTAAAGGAGGAATACAGGGCAAACTGCTTAAATGGATGGAAGACTTTTTGCAAGAAAGAAAAATGAGTGGTGATAAGAGACAAATACTCTAATTGGGATGAAGTGATAAGTGGTGTTCCACAAGGAACAGTCTGGCCCCAATAATGTTTGCTATATATTGATGGTATGGATGAAGGAATTGAAAGTTATATGAGCTTCT
Source organism: Oratosquilla oratoria (assembly GCF_046742065.1). NCBI lineage: Eukaryota > Metazoa > Arthropoda > Malacostraca > Stomatopoda > Squillidae > Oratosquilla > Oratosquilla oratoria. Next base: position 11,935,247 of record NC_134808.1, on the reverse strand, counting down.
TTGCGGATGATGCAAAACTGTTGAAAAAAGTGAACACGGAAGAAGATTGTGAGTCACTACAGAGTGATCTCAATAAAGTATGGGAATGGAACAGGAAGTGGGAGATGGAGTTCAATACTAAGAAGTGTAGTATAATGAAATTTTAAAGAAGCAAAAAAAGAATAGTAGGAGAATTGGGAGAAGGGATAAAAAAAAAGTAGAAAATGAGAAGGACCTGAGAGTCATTATTATGAATAATATGTCACCTGAGAAACATATAAACAAGATTTTTTGAGAAACTTATAATTTGGATGAAGAAATGGTGAAGAAAATTCTAATCACTCCAATAAGACCAAGATTGGAATATGCAGCAACGATGTGGTCACCAAGAAAAAAAAAAAAAAAAAAAAAAATTATTACAAAACTTGAAAGAATGCAAAGAGCAATTACAAAATTGGCACCAACACTCTCAAAACTATCATATGAAGAGAGACTAGCAAAACTTGAGCTACAGACATTAGAGCAAAGAAGAGAGCGAGGAGATTTATAACTATTTATAGAATCTTGAAAGGCATAGAAACTATTGATAGAGAGGATCTAATAAAATGGGATGATACAAATACAAGAGGACACGGAAAGAAAATCAAGAAAGACAGTAATAGAAGAGACCTAAAAAAAAAAAAAAAAAAAAAAAAAAAAGAGAAAAAAAAAAAAAAAAAAAAAACCAGCTCTCCCCACAGAGTAATAGACAATTGGAACAAGTTAGATGAGAAAGTGGTGTGTGCAAAAACAACACATGAATTTAAAAACAGTTTAGATAAAATGAGATATGAAGACGGGACATCACGAGCATAGCTCCCCTTCCCATAAAATACAACTAGGTAAATACACACACACACACACACACACACACACACACACACACACACACACACACACACACACACACACACACACACACACACACACACACACACACATATATATTTATATATATATATATATATGTGTGTGTGTGTGTGTGTGTGTGTGTGTGTGTGTGTGTGTGTGTGTGTGTGTGTGTGTGTGTGTGTGTGTGATTCAACGCGCTCGGCAACTTGCTATATTCGTAATCGGCAGATATTACCCTCCCGGATGAGAGCTCCCAGCTCATATATGGCCCGATCTATGAACAATGCTGTGACCTTGCACACAAGCACACCCATCTCCGTGTTCACTAGATTTGGAGTGCCGGCTTGCAGTGCAGCGATGGAGAATTTTTCAGCCCAGGGCGGGACTCGAACGCGGATCGCTGAATTAGGCGTATGTGTGTGTATGTGTTTACCTAGTTGTATTTACCTAGTTGTATTATACGGGAAGGGGAGCTATGCTCGTGGTGAACCGTCTTTGTATCTCACAACATCCTGTTTGTTCCTAAATCCATGTATGGTGTTTGCACACACTATTGTTTCGTCCAATTTGTTCCAGACATCCTGCACTGTGTGGAAAGCCCTTTTTTTTTTTTTTTTTTTTTTTTTAGATCTCTTCTATAAGTGTCCTTTTTTATTTTATTTCCATGTCCCCTTGTTTTTCTTCTATCCCAATTTAATAAGTCTTCTCTGTCTAGGACTTCCATGCCTTTCATGATTCTGTAAATGTCCAACAGATCGGCTCTTTCTCTTCTTTGTCCCAGGGTTGGTAGTTCCATTTTAGACAATCTTTGCTCGTATGTCAATTTTGAAGGTGTTGGGGCCATCTTTGTCGTTGGTCTTTGGATTCTTTTTATTTTCCTTATATTCTTTTTTGTACTGGGTGTCCATAGTGTCGCTGCGTATTCCAATATTGATCTTAATAAATTATAGGTTTCTCCGACTATTTAGTTTATCTGCTTGTCTGGAGAAATGTCTTTGGTGATGATTACTCCTAGGTCCTTTTCGGAACCAACTTTCTTTATTTACTTTGCACCGATTTTATATTATCCTGATATTCTTTTTTTTTTTTTTTTTTTACTTTTTCCAAATTCCATTATACTACATTTCTTAATGTTGAAGTCAACTTCCCCACTTCTGACTCTATTCCCAGACCTTGTTCAGATCTCTCTAGTGATTCACAGTATTTTCCGTACTTATTTTCTTTAGTAGTTTTGCGTCGTCTGCAAAGAAGTTCATATAACACTCTACACCTTCATCCATGTCATTTACATATAGCAAACATTATCGGAACCAGTACTGAACCCTGTGGGACTCCTCTTATCATTTCTTCCCAAGTAGAGTTTTTATCTCTGAGTATCACTCTCATTTTTCTCCCATGCAATGTAATCTTCTATCCTTGTATGCCTCCTGTTGTTTCGAGTTTTCTTAATAATTTATTGTGTTGCACTTTATCAGACGCCTTTTGTAGGGCCAGGAAAGCACAGTCTGCCCATCCGTCCCTTTCTTGCATTATATCTATTAACTTTGAATAGAAACAGATGAAATTTGTGGCACATGATCTTCCCTGTCTAAATCAGAATTGTCTCGGATTTAGTATATTGTTCTCCTCCAGATGTTTAGTCCATCTACTTTTGATAACTTTCTCACAAATTTCAGCTATTGTACTTGTAAGGGATACCGGACTATAGTTTGTTGGGTCTTCCTTGTTTCCCCTTTATATATTGGCACGATATTGGCATTTTTCCAGTCTTGTGGTACCTTTCCTTCTTTGAGTGAGCAATTTATTATCTTATATATCTTGTCCGTTAGTTCATCTATACATTCTTTTAGTATCCAGTTTGTAATTCCGTCCGGGCCATGTGATTTTCTGATATCAAGGTTCAGTATTGGTCTTTTATTTCTTTCTGTGTCACAATTATTTCTCTCATTGGGGAATCTTTTTCCCCTTCATTTCAATTGTTTTTCTTTAGTGAATACATATTTGAAATGCTTATAATTTCAGCCATTTCTATATCCTCTGTGTATTCTATGTTCCCTTGACATAGTTTTACTATTTCCTGTTTATTTTTAGTGTGTTGTGAGTGTATGTGTGTGTGTTTGTTTACCAAATGCGCGCGCGCGTGTGATATACAGCGTTGGAACTATTCTAATGGGGTCACGCCTATATATTTTCAATTATCAAAATTTGCCTTAAATTTACTTGCGTTATTTGTTCTTGCGGTTTCCATAAATTAATGTGCCACTATGGAAAGCCATATTTCATAACATTTTTAGACAATCTATCTTTGATTTTAGTTTACTTCTTGTTGCTCACTCATGTGCTAACAAATACTCATTTTTCATATATATATATATATATATATATATATATATATATATATGTATATATATACATACATATATATACATATATATACATACATATATATATATATATATACATATATATATGTGCATGTATATATATATATTCATATATATATATTATACATATATATACGTCAAGGACTACTATTATACAGGACATGCACACCCAGATTCCTGGCTCCGCTAGCGGAGGCCAGTCCAGTGTGCTACAAGTAGTGGAGGTGTAAGGTTGTGTCGCTCCGTCTTTCATACGTGGCTGCATTTAGAAGTGTATAGTGTTTGTTTACATACGTTCTTGCTGATTTTGTTTGTTTGGTTCTTCATAGGTTCTTTCTTGCTGATTTTGTGTATTCAAAATGCCGAATAAGTGTGATGTTGTGAGCTGCAACGGTAATTATAACAAGGATAACAGGTACCGAGTGTTTCGACTGCCAAAAGACCGTTATGAAAGACAGAAGTGGCTTGATGTGCTACCACCACGTAAGAACTTTGTTGTTGATTCTGAGAGATTTTTCACTTGTGAGAAACACTGGGGTGCTAACCCTCCTTCTATGAAATTGCCTGGTAGTTGTACACGACCTGCGATCCATCCCAGTGTTTTCAATGTGCCTGCTTCATGTCTGCCATCTTCAAAACCTGTACTTTGCCCGGCGAAGGCCGAAGACAAGCAACTGAGGCATTTTCTTCAGAAAGATACGATTACTTCATTTGATGCTTTTAGACCTGAACGTGACCTACAGAAGCAGTACAAGAACTTAATTATTTCAAGATCGGAAGAAAGGTTAGTGTGTCTGTTGACAGAGAATTTCAGTGAGTCCAGCCTGTCTGTGATTGTCGAAAACACGCCTACGTTGTGTAGCCCACTGATCTGCCGTGCATTCAACAAGGCCATTAGTGTACCACTGGGTAAAACACTTCATCCCAACAATGGTTTGAGGTCGTATGGTCAGTTCGCCGAAGCTGTGCGCTTAGCAATTAACTATGACATCCCGTTTGACAAAATGATTGAGATTGTTGTCATTCTTCTTCAGATCCACACAACCTGTGTGAACACCGAGAATGAGAAGAAGCTGGTATTTTTGACACGTCAGTTGGAACTTTTATCACAGAAACAGTTTTAAATGAATGATTATTGTTTTGCTCTTGAATCATACCCCAAGTGTAGTTATGAACAACTCAGAGACTTTTTGGTGATACCAAGCAAACGCAAGCTGCAGTACATCACTTCATCTATTGACAAGGATCAGGTAATGAGAGAAACATTTGCCAAAGTGGAGACACTGCAGCAGAAGAATGTATTTCTCTTGATATATGAAGTAAAGATTCGGCCAACTGTTGCATTTTCTGGTGGGGTTCTGAGTGGCATGGCAGTGAACAAGCCAGACTGCAAGGCCACTTCTATGCTATATATTGTGATGAAGTCGCTGCACAGAGGACCTAGTATTATGATTTCTGTGACACCCGTCCACAAGCTCACAACAGCATACCAGCGTGATCGTGTGAAGGAGGCGGCAGCTGCTGTTGAGAGGGCAGGTGGGCGTGTCATCGGGTCTATCACAGACAACCACAAGATAAACCAGTAGTACTATAAGCTGTTTGATTTTCTGGGTGATTGCCGTGCCACAGACAAGCATCCTCTTGACAAAGAGCGTGTCTGGTTTCTCCTTTTTGACACAGTGTATTTTCTAGTTCAACCTTACCTAATTTTTTTTAATTGATTTCCGGTTACTCCTTGCAATGAGTAACGGATTGATTCCAATATTTTCACTCCTGGTTTCAACTGGTTTAAAACTTTACTGGCAATTACATTAACTACAGATCCTGTATCAATAGATATTTGAATAGGCTTATTGAACACTACCAGCAATGAGAGGTCCTACAAAAGTTCTTCCAATAGTAATTATCAGTTTGTCAGTTTCTTTCACCTTACTTTTATTCCTATATTTAACACAATACCGTCTATCGGTATATATATAGGGAGTTCTAAAATATTGATTTATTCTGTGTCTGGGGTTTTCTCTTAGCTCTGGGTGTACCCGAAAATTTCTACATTCATGAGTTCTATGGCCTATCTTATTATGATGTATACAGAATGGTGGGTTCCTACATTGATGCTCACTGTGTCCTTCATATTTACAATTTCTATTTTTTTTTTTAATAAAAACAGTCTTGTGCTTTGTGTCCCCAGGTACTACAATTAAAACATAGGATTCTAGCATCCCTGGATGGACTTCTAACATTCCGTCTATGTCCTACTTCTGTTTTCTTAAACTCTCTAGAGTTCCTATGTTGGCCCACGATCATTACATATGGCTTTATTATTCTGGTCTCACTGTACCCTTGAAGAAGATAATCTACTTCTCCTAAACTTATATTTGACTTAAGATCTTTATACAGCTTTTCTGCCGTTAAGTCATCAGAATTTTTGGCTAACAATCCAAATGAGATCAATTCTATTACCTGAGAAATTTTTATTTTGTCACTAGATCTTTCTATCCAGTCTGAATCTTACAAGATAGAGTTCATGTCTTTTGATCATCTATCCAATCTAGCTAAGTATTATGTGTCTGTTTCACTTGTTCTAACTTCTTTGATAATTTTTACCAAAGACCTGATAGGATCCTGGTCACATTTGGACATAAAATGTTTTATGAATGATTTCTTGTAAGCTTCATATTGGTTGATCTCTTCCATTTGCTGGAAATTAATGATAAACCTAGCCCTCCCATTCCCAGGGTCTATATTCTCTTTTAAATTTTCTATTTTTCTTTTTTCATCAGTAATGTTTTTACTCACAATAAGAGTGTCTATCAAATTAAGGAATTTGTTGACCCCATATGTATTTGCTTCCCCAGTAAATTTAGGAATATTAATATTTGAGGTATGAACCTCATGCCTCAACACACTTTAATTAGTGGTCATACCTTCAGTAAGTTGATTTGACTTGACAGCCTCCATGTAGTGTTGCTTACGTACGTCACCTCGGCGTCCCTCGTCAGCCTTGTCGTTCGTCAGCCTCGTCACTCACTGCCTTGAAGATCGTCTTGTAGATGATCGCCTTGAAGATCGCTTTGTTCCACTCGTAGTAGTAGTTGCTCGTAGTGTTGTAGACCCCTCGTTTCTCGTCTTGTCGTCCCTTGGATTCAGCATACGTGGTTATGGATGCGTAGACTTATCTTGCCTCAGTCTTGTAGTCTCGTCGGAGGGAGTTCATCCCAAGCTGCCGCCACTGTCACTCCACTGTCTCTTCTCACACCTCTCTAGGTTTGTTCTTGCAGTTAGTTCTTAAGGCCCCTTGCCTTGTTCCTTCTTGAGAGGTGAATAAAATAGGGTGTAGTTTAAAGATGCTTATTGGTCTAGTTCTGTACACCCCGAGAGTCCCACTCGGAACCCTCTACACTACGTCAAGCCACCTTCGTTCTGACATCACTCTTTCATTCATCCAATAGTCTTTTACTTCCCAAACAAGTGCCACACCTTAAGGGCGTGACTTTTCCTCTCTGCGCCAATACTTTTTCTCCTCCTCCACCTTTTTCTCCAATCAGAGAGGCTGTTATACTCTTGCAAACGATACCACCACGTAAGCATTATGTAGCAACAAAAATTGCTTGTCCACTTATAATTACAACAGTCACCTCTGTATAAAAACAATATTGCAACGCGACACTCAGCATTTTGTTACATATACAAGGCGCGAGTCTAAGTCAGCTATCCCTGTCGCCTGTCGGCCGTTGTTTTCATAACAATCTTGGATTAGCATTCGTTCTCCATCTATCTCTCCATCTACGTCTCCATCGACCTTCTTATCTACTTTCATCTATACTTCCATCTACCGGCCTCTTACATGCATCCGCAACAACTGGATCAGTGAGAAGTGCCAGAAGGTCAGTCTTGACAATAAAATAGCATCATTTGCCGCCGTCAAGGAACTGTACGAGTCAGAGAATGGCATTATTCTAAAGACTACTCCCCTCACTAACTTTGCTGTCAACCCCTCACGACTTCAACTACAAAATTTGCAGCATGTCTTGAAGGTCTTCAATGAAAAGGTGGTGGCTTCATTGAAGTTCAGAGGATGTCATGACAATGCTAAGTTCATCCAAATCACCCTCAACTGGTGGAATTTAGTGAAATTATCTGGGAAGGGGCAAGATCAGCACATGAACGATCTATAAGGAGCTGTTCAGGATCTCCAGTCAACCAGCCTGCAGACTTTCCTGTTGATTTTCCAAGAGGCTTCTTCAGGACATGGAGCAAATCGAATCAAGTGTTTCACCCATGACACCAAGAATGCACTAGTGCAGACTATGCAGGGACTGATTGCCGTTTGCCGCTACTTATTCAGAAACGCTGACTTCCATATGTCCTGCTGCGTGATATCCAGAGTGACCAGCTTGAGGGGGAGTTCTCAGTCTACCGTCAATCAACTGGTGCAAACTCTTTCATGACCACTGGGGATGTGTTCTCCGCATGCAAGCAGCACCTCACGAGATGTGCTGCCGTAAACCTCCAGTCCATCGATGCCTACCCTGTGTCGAAGGAACATACCTGCTTGGAGACTGCAATTAACCTAGAGGATGCAGCCTCTATTGAGAGATGCACCACATATGTGGCACTGACTGTGAATGAAGAGTGCAGTGCGACCTATGTGGCGGGATGGCTTGAGACGAAGTGCACGGACGATGTGGTCTTCAGTGCCGAGGAACCTCTTGTGACCAGTGACGTTACGAACTTTATCGAGACAGTATCCAGAGGTTCCCTGACAACTCCACATGTGTGCACTTTTGATCTTGTTTGATCTTGTCAGATGTGGACTATGTTTCATCAAGGAAGCCTGTCATCGCTCCTGCTGCCAGAAAAGACTGATGGAGGTCTTGTCGACACTGGCCAGCTTCAGTGGGGTTGACATTGACTGTCCCAAGATGTTCAGTTGTCTGGCAGATGTTCTTCTGAATGGACTCCATAACCTAGAGAAAGACCAGCAGAATAATACAGTCCTTCTCCAGACCTCTGTAAAGAATATCCGGCCCGCTGCAGTCTAGTGAGCTTTTGCTTCTATGTCTATTTATTTGTGTGAATGTTTGTTTGTTTGGAATCACAAAGGTTTAACTCTAATCCATTTTGTGAAATATAAAAAACAGCAACTTGGGTTCCTTTAAAGTGCCCACTAACCTCATACAATAATACATGTTAAGTCCGGCTAAAATTGGTATTTCAAAACATAACAGTGCCTTAAAAATACTTTCTTATTTCACTATAAAAGTTTATATTAATTCATACTGCATTGAATAAGTCAATAGTTGATATATTTGTCCTATATACAATGTTAGGCTTCTAGTTTTGATATGTTTGTCAAATATAAAATGTTAGGTTACAAAGAAAGCAATGGCCTCCGCTAGCAGAGCCAGGAATCTGGGTGTGCACGTCCTGTTTAATAGTAGTCCTTGATATATATATATATATATATATATATATATATATATATATATATATGTATATATATATTTATATGTATATATACATATATATATATATATGTATATGTATATATATATTATTTCTATTAATTTCTCTGTTCATATACATATATATATACATATATATATATATATGTATATATATATATATATATAATGTATATATATGTATATGTATATATATATATGTATATATATATATACATGTATATATACATATATATACATATATATATATACATATATATACATATATACACATATATATATATATATACAGTATATATATATATATATATATACACATATATATATATACATATATATATATATATATATATATATATATACATATATATATATCAATTCTTTTAATTTCTCTGTTCTAAATACCATTATCATACCACCTCTCTCTTCGCTCCTGGAATGTGAGTCCTCCCAGTTTTGTGGGTGTGCGTGTATATGTGTGTGTGTACGTGCGTGCGTGTGTGTGCGTGTGTATGTATATGTATGTGTTTGTGTGTATATGTGTGCGCGCTCCCACGCTAGGGTGTTTGTGTTAACCTAGATTAAGTATACTTAATGAAAGCTATGTTCCTATGATTCCGTCTCTGCATTCAGGTCTCTTATGTTATATCACTATTTCATGTTTGGAAAACTATGTTTTTGAATGTCATTCAAACATGTCTTTTTAATTTCATTCCACAGCTTCTGGTTTTCATCTGTTCATACACGAAGAGGTTTAATGCATTCACTCCTTTCGTAGGTTTAGACATCATTATCAAGTCACATTCTCTTCATTTTTCCTTTTAACGTTGCCAATTCCAGAATATTCAATCTTACTCATACATCTTGTATGTGTGTATATACGCACGCACACACTCGCACACACACACACACACACACACACACACACACACATACACACACAATTCGGTGGCGCAGTTGGTAGAGTCTCGGACTATCACTACGGCGGTCCGGGGTTCGAATCCTGCCCAGGGCTGAAACAATTTCAGTATCGCAGCGCTTCGAGTCGTTACTCCAACTCTCGTGGGCGGGGAGTTGGGTGTGTGTGTACGTGTAAGGTCACACCATTAACCATAGATCGGACATTCGAGCTCTGAGCTCTCTTCCGGGAGGGAAATAGTTGTCGATCACGAGTCCAACACGTGATCCAAAGACCAAGTTGAATCACACACACACACACACACACACACACACACACACACACACACACACACACACACACACACACACACACACACACACACACACACACACAGACTCACTACGGCGGTCCGGGTTCGAATCCTGCCCAGCGCTGGAAATAATTTCAGTATCGTGGGGTTGGGGGTGTGTGTGCGAGTAAGGTCACACCATTACCCATAGATCGGTCATACGAGCTCTGAGCTCTCTTCCGGGAGGGAAATAGCTGTCGATCACGAGTCCAACACGTGATCCAAAGACCAAGGTGAATTACACACACACACACACACACACACACACACACACACACACACACACACACACACACACACACACACACACACACACACACACACACACACACGCAAACACAAGCTGGAAATAACTGCACAAGCATCCGCAGGGAGAACGAAAATAATTTTGAAAGGAGTGTTTTACAATTTTATCAGTGGTAAATTGAGATTGGAAAGTAATCACCAACCTGATAGTGGGTAGTGAGGTCTTTGAATAGGCATTAGCTCAGGCAGAAATAATGGATGAAACTTTCCAATCGGTCTTCACAAAAGATAGCAATTTCTTGGAGGAAAACGTGGGGAACAAAAACCTGGTTTAGAAGATATAAATGTAAAGATGAAGGAATTTTTCAATTAATTTTGATCACTGGATGTGACAAAAGCTTCAGGACCAGATGGGATCACAAACTGGGTATTTAAAGAATGTAGGAAACAAGTAATGGACAAGATTCACAGTTTTATATGTTCATTGAAAGAAGGCATAGTGGTGCTTGATTGGAAAAGGCCAAATATGGTACCAATTCACAAAGGTGGAAGTAAGAAGACCACCAGTAAATCTAAGGCCGGTATCACTGAACAGCATAACAGCGAAAATATATGAAATGGTTGTGAAAGATCGATGGACCATATTTTTTGAAGAGATGAACATTCTGATAGTTTAGCTTTAGATCTGGAAGGTAATGGGTGTCAAACCTTTTAAGCGTTTACTCGTGAATGATTGATACGCTGAAAGAGAAGGAGGGTGGATGGACTGTATGTCTCGACCTAGAGAAGACTTGATAAAGTGCCTTACAATCGATTCAAGTGGAACTTTGATTATATCGAAGGACTAACAGAGAAACTATTCGAATGGATGAAAGATGTTTTAAAGGGAAGATACATGAGGACAATAGTAAAGGATATGATGTCAGGAACATATTGGATTGAAGATTTTTTTGTAGGGAAGATACATAAGGATAGTAGTAAAGGATAAGATGTCAAGATGTAGAGCAGTGACGAGCGGAGTTCCACAAGATTCAGTACTTGCACCAATAATGCTTCTTATATATGTCAGTGATATGGTGGATGGTACAGCAAGGTACATACACACACACACACACACACACACACACACACACACACACACACACACACACACACACACACACACACACACACAAACACACACACACACACCACACACACACGCACAAACACACACACACACACACACACACACACACACACACACACAAACACACACACACACACACGCACACACAAACGCGCGCGCACACACACACACACACACACACACACACACACACACACACACACACACACACACACACACACACACACACACACACACACACACAATAACATACACACACACACACACACACATACACACATTCACACACATACGCACACACAAGTATACACAAACGCACACACACACACACACACACACACACACACACACACACACAAATACACACACACATACACAAACGCACACACACGTATACACAAATACACACGTACACAAACACACACACACACACACACACACACACACACACACACACACACACACACACACACACACACACACGCACGCACGCACGCACACACACACACACACACACACACACGCACGCACACACACACACACACACACACACACACACACACACACACACACACACACACACACACACACACACACACACACACACACAAATACGAGTATCCAACGCATGGAAGAGAACTCTGAAAAAAAAATTCAACGGTAAGACGCGAAATAGAAGAAATGTCTAAGTTAGCAGGAGAAAACTTTTGTGAACAGGTTGAAATAGCAAACAGTATCATCCACTTGGTTTTCGCTAAAGAAAATTATTCAGTGTAAGATAGCGAAATGATAATATATAGTTAATGGAATGAATATTTAATTGAACGAAGTACACAAAATATTTGAAACAACAGAAACATATTAAAGGGTAAGTTTTATGAAATGTTCATCAGAGGAAAGGATTGTAAAACAAGAGTGGAGGAAAGCTAATGTGGTGTCTGTAAAGGAGATAGTATAAAAACGTTAACTCCAGATCAGTGTCACTTTTGAGCATGATTTAAACTCTGAAAGAATTCTAAAAGACAGATGGGTCAAAGACTTTGAAGAGAACATTTTGCCGGAAAATCAGTTTGGTTCTAGAACTGGAAAATCGTTTCAATTTGTACATATGTGTATGGATATGAATATATTGGGTATTGGCTGCATTTATTGTGGCAAAGTAGCATGCAGCTGATACTTTAGGGTATGTATGAGGCGCCCGTACGGACCAGAGTCACACATCTTTTTGTCTGTGATAGAGGAGGACTCTGTTCACAGAGAAATGATGACACATTTATTATACTGCGACTGTCCCTCCGTTATGCTGTCCCCCAACCCCTTGTTACTGTCCTGTACCATTTCTCTGAATATTCATTTCATTTTTTCGCCTACCTACCCTGTGGTGGGGGATAGAATGCTGCCACCAAGTATTCCCACTTGAATCGTAAGAGGCGAGAAAAATGGGATGGGGATTAGAACTAGGCATCCCCACAGGGGATATTCCTAAAAAAAAGTAAAGACAGAAGAGGGTCTAGGAGTTTTCCAACCAGTACCCTAAGGTTTGGGTCTTTTAATGTGCGTGGATGTAGTACAGATGAGAATAAAAGGGAAGAGATAGGTAGTATGTTTATGAGAAGAAAGATGGATGTGTTGGCTTTGAGTGAAATTAAGTTGAGAGAGAGGGGAGAGTGTGAGCTTGGGAGTGTAGTTGGGAGGTTCTCAGGAGTGAAGAGAGGGCGAGGGAGAGAAGGGGTGGCTATACTAATAAATGAAGAGATAGGTAAACGTATAGTGGAGAGGAAGGAGGTTTCCTCAAGGATAATGTGGATGAAGGTGAAACTGGGAAAGTATATGTGGGTTTTTGTAAGTGCATATGGGCCTGGTAATGAGAAGAATGTAGAAGAAAGGGAGTTTTCTTTTGATAGATTTAGATGAGTGCATAGAGGGATTAGGGAGAAACGTCAATGTAGTAGTATTGGGAGACCTTAATGCTAGGGTAGGAAATGAACCAATAAACGGAGTGGTTGGGAAATGTGGAGTTCCAGGAAAGAATCGTAGTGGAGAGTTGATGGTGGAGATGTGTCTAGAGAGTTGATGATAGCAAATACAGTGTTTCGGAAGAAAGTCAAGCATAAGTACACATGGGAGAGGGTGGTGGATAGAAGGGTGGTAGATAGAGCGTCAATAGACTATTTAGTGGTAGATAGGAGTATAACAGGAAGAGTTAAGGATGTACATGTTCTAAGGGGAGAGAGTGGGGGAATATCAGATCATTTTTTGGTGGAAGGTAAGTTGAGAGTGGAGGATAGATGGAGAAAGAGGAAAAAGACAAAAGGTAGGGAGGTGCTTAGAGTGAACTGCTTAAATGAGAAAGAAAAGGAGAAAGAGTACAAGAAGAAGCTGAGAGAGGAGTGAGAGGGAGTGAAGGATAGAGTAGAACTAGGAGTGGAGGAGGAATGGGGATGGTTTAAGGAGGGAGTCACAAGGTGTGCAAAGATGGTGTGTGGAACAAGGAGGATGGGAGGAAATAAAAGGAAGGGTAATGAGTAGTGGGATGAGGAAGCAAAGAAGGGTGTAAACGAGCTTTCACAAATTGGTCACAAAATAGGACGAGGGAGTCATATGAGAGGTACAAAGAACAGAGGAGTAAAGAATAAGATAAAGGAGGCAAAGAGGAGAACAGATATGAAATGGGGTAAGAGTATGACAGAAAATTTTGAAAGTAATATAAAGATGTTTTGGAAAGAAATTAAGAGAGGAAGAAGAGACGAATTAAATAGAGAAGAAACGGTAAAAGGTGCAGATGGAGAGATGATAATGGAAGAGAAGGTAGTAAGAGGAAGGTGGGCAGAGTATTTTAGGGAGTTGCTAAATGTGAAGGAGAATAGGGAGAGAAAGGTAGTTGCAGTGGTTAGTGCTAAGAAAATGAGAGTGATGAGTGAGGAAAATGGAGGAGAAATAAGGAAGGATGAAGTGAAGGCAGTTGTTAAGATGAGAGCAAGTAAGACACCTGGTCTGGATGAGTGCCATGCAGAATGTCTGAAAAAAGGAGGTACAGTGATGGTGGAGTGACTGGTGAGGTTATTTAATGTTTGTTTCAGAGAGGGTTGAGCGCCAGAGGACTGCAGGAGTGTCTGTATAGTTCCACTTTACAAGGGGAAAGGGGAGAAGTGTGAGTGTAGTAGTTTCAGAGGGATAAGCTTGTTAAGTGTAGTTGGGAAGGCTATGGGAGGGTCTTGATTTAGAGGATTAGGAGAGGAACAGAGGAAGTAATTCATGAGGAACAGTGTGGATTTAGGTCAGGTAAAGGTTGAGTAGATCAGATTTTTATGGCAAGACAGATATGTGAGAAAGCTAAAGGAAAAGGTAA
>NC_134808.1:11905551-11910551 GCF_046742065.1 Oratosquilla oratoria | reverse complement strand
GGGGTACATTTCAATGATTCCATTTGCCAAGCAATCATTCAATTCAGCCATCCTGAGTCCACTGTTGAACAACGACCTCCTTCATAGCATTCCATGAATCACACGACCGCGTGAATCACACGACCGAGTGAATCACACGTCCGCTTGGATCACGCGACCGCGTGAATCACACGACCGCGGCTTTTGTCAGACCTACCACTAAATTCACAAATGATATCTAGCTGTACTGTTTCTCCTTCCATGCTGTTCCACGAATCAGAACATTTTTATGGAAAACTATATTTTTGATGCTCTTCAAATACCGTTTTTTTTCAGTTTCTTTCCATTTCATTTTGTATTTCGACTGGTCCTCACTAAGGTGATGAGCCTACGCCAAGAGGCGCATAGCTGCGGCCGAAACCGCCAAAGAAATCTTTTTGTCCATTTCGTTCACTCCTTTCATTGTTCGCATCACCTCTCTTCCTTCTTCGAATCTTGACCGTTCTGTCTTCGTATGCTTTGTTGAGAACCAACTTGGTTGCTGCTGTTGGAGTACTCTTTTCTATCTGTGTGTGTGTGTGTGTGTGTGTGTGTGTGTGTGTGTGTGTGTGTGTGTGTGTGTGTGTGTGTGTGTGTGTGTGTGTGTGTGTGTGTGTGTGTGTGTTTGTGTTTGTGTGGTTCACCATGGTCTTGGCTCTCGTGTTGGACTCGTGAACGACAACCATTACCCTCCCGGAAGAGAGCTCATATATGACCGATCTATGGGTAATGCTGTGACCTTACACGCACCCCAACTCCCCGTCCACGAGAGTTGGAGTAACACTCCGTAGCGTAGCGATACTGAAATAATTTCAGCCCTGGGTGGGATTCGAACCCGAACCGCCGTAGTGGCGGCTGGGAGCTCTAACTACTGCACCATCGAGAGAGTTTGTGTGTAAGAGAGAAAGAGAGAGAGAGAGAGATTCACCACGGCCTTGCATCACGTGTTAGACGTGTGATCGATAGCTATTTCCCTACCGGATGAGACTTTAAAGCTCATATATGGCCCCATCCTTGGGTAATGCTGTGATCTTAATTACACCGGTGCGCCTTGCGCCTCGTGCGGCCACGCATTCTACGCATGCAATACGCACGTTCAAGCATGCCATAGCCGCAAGCCTGTTTCTGTTCATACCGAGAGGGAAGCAGTCGTCAACATGTCTGCTCTCGACCAAGCAGTTGTTGCTGCTGCAGCTGGTGTTATTTTGAGACAAAGACGAAATCAAAGGGAAAGGCGTGAGTGCTGGGTCATGTAGTCCTTGTGTACTCGTCGGAAGTACGACCAAATACTTTTTTATTTTGTTTGGGACTGCCTTTGACGTCCCTAAATCATATTTAGCTTTTAGGAACAGCAGGGCATCACTCCGTTTGACCCTGTCTTTATAATTATCGGAATTAGCGTCCCACAGACAAGTAAAGAAACGATAATTCTTAATAAAGTTAATAGTCTTTTAGTTTGACCAATCCGCCATACTGGCAATAGAGTAAACACGTGTATATCAAATGGTGGCTGGCGTGTGACTGGCGACTGTTGCACGACTCTCCCCATCTGGGATGGGGAGGCACTTGCACCTATGTGTATGTGTGCACATTGGCCTGTGTGCATAGATTTGAGGCATAACTCCCCTTGTGGAGAGGCATGACTCTGCTTGCCTCTCTATGAAATAGGAGCATATCTCCTGTGCGCACGAAAAGTTGCACCGGTGTATAAGCGCCCTTACACACCCA
Organism: Oratosquilla oratoria; assembly: GCF_046742065.1. Lineage (NCBI taxonomy): Eukaryota > Metazoa > Arthropoda > Malacostraca > Stomatopoda > Squillidae > Oratosquilla > Oratosquilla oratoria. Next base: position 11,908,805 of record NC_134808.1, on the reverse strand, counting down.
CACACACACAAACACACACCCAACTCCCTGCCCGCCTGAATTGGTATGCCAGCCCAAAGAGCAGCGATGATAAAATTTTCAGCCTTAATCGAGGCTCAAACTCAGATTGATGAATTAGCGGTCGAGCGCAGTATCACCACATCATCGAGCGGGTCCACACCATCGAGTCGGTATGCATGTGTGTTACCTTTATTGTGATACACAGAAAACGAATTATATTCGTGGATGTTCTTTGTCTTGATGCATTGATTCTGACCAGGGTAGTGGGCGAATTGCAGGACAAGGGGCAGAAATAAAAGAGAAACAAATGGGTGTTGGATGGTTGTGGGATGGGTTGGGGGTAGGTGGGTGGATGCCCAAGGGATGTATAAGGGGAGCAAGCCTTTTTGCACACACACACACACACACACACACACACACACACACACACACACACACACACACACACACACACACACACACACACACACACACACACACACACACACACACACAGACACACACACACACACACACACACACACACACACACACACACACACACACACACACACACACACACACACACACACACACACACACACACACACACACACACACACACACACACACACACACACACACACACACACACACACACACAATAGTATGCGCAAAAACCATTCATGAGTTTAAAAGCAAACTAGACACTGCGAGATACAATGGCGGGACATTACGAGCATAGCTCCCCTTCCCGCAAAATACTAGGTAAATACAACTAAGTAAAATACACACACACACACACACACACACACACACACACACACACACACACACACACACACACACACACACACACACACACACACACACACACACACACACACACACCGGTGGCGGATTGGTAGAGCACTGGCCTCTCAAGCCATAGAACCGGGGTTCGATTCCCCGGCCGGGCGGAGATAAGTTGGGTTTGTCTCCTTTCATGTGTAACCCCTGTTCACCTAGCAGTGAGTAGGTACGGGACGTTAGTCAAGGAGTTGTGACCTTGCTGTCCCGGTGTGTGGTGTGTGTGGTCTCAGACCTACCCAGAGATCGGCAAATAATGAGCTCTGAGCTCACTGCCGTAGGGTGGTGTCTGGCTGTCTCGACAGACTGCAGCAGATCCGAGGTGAATACACACACACACACACACACACACACACACACACACACACACACACACACACACACACACACACACACACACACACACACACACACACACACACACACACACACACACACACACCACGGGATCTCACGAGCATAGCTCCCCTTCCCGCAAAATACAACTAGGTAAATACACACACCGACCACGGAACCGCGAACATCGTCGTCGCTGGGCCCCAAAGAAGAGGATAAACGACAAGAAAGGAAAGCTGGTTTGTATTGTAGGGGAGGGGAGAAATCGTGAGTGTCCGTAATGATATCTCCGCAGTGTTAGTTAATTGTATTAAGGAATAATTCACAAAAATGAAGGAAAATAACATTTCGATCATGCCGACCACCACTAGGGAGTATCACAAAGATGCATTTTCTGGATTTAATAAGTATGAAAGCAGGAGTCTTAAGTCGTATCTTAGAGATAGAGAGGGAAATGAGCAAGAGTAAGATACAGTGGGAGAATGAAATTATGGAATTAAGAAATGAAATTGTTGGATTAATGGACTGCCTAGTGCAAGCAAACGTTATCTCCGATCTGAGGAAAACTAACTTGGATCTAAGAAACGAGATTAAGGAAATGAAAAATTATATACGAGAGCTGAAGAGTGATAATAAAAAGAAGAGAATTAATGATACTAATAGCGAAAACTTAAAAAGAGGTAAATATCAGAATACAAAAAATGACTGGAAAAAATCGAAGAGAACTTAAGTGAGGAAAGTATCCAAAAGATTAAGAAATGGAAGGAAAACATTGGAAATAAAGAAATTGCTTTCAAAGAAACAATCCAACAACAAATGCAGGATAATGAAAAAAAAAACACAATTAACCAAGTAATTAATGAAAAAGCAAATTGGGTCAGAGGCACAGTGGATAGGAAAAATTCTATTGTGGTATATGGGCTATAAGAAAAACATGGTTTGACGAGACTCATGAGAGAAAAAGAAGAAAAAGAGACGGCAATAGAAATCTTAAAAGAAGTTCATGAGGGAGCGCAAGATACAGGTAAAGTCTATAAAGAAACGTATAGGATTGGTCACTATTTTAATGATAGAAATCTACCTCTAAAGATAAAACTAAGATCACAAATGGTAGTGGAAGACATATTTGAAAAAAATAGATAACTTGGCAAGAAGTGAAAAGTACAATAAGATATGGATAAAAAGAGAAATGCGTATTGAGGAATTAGAAAAAAGAAAGACGCTAAGAGATGAAACAAAGGAAAGAAAAAACGTGAAGAGAACGGAGACAGAAAGCAAGGAGTTCCATTGGAGAGTAATCGACATGAGACTGAGGAAATGTTAAATCAAAAAGAACGAAGCAAAGACAGAAAAAAGAAAAAAAGGAGAGAAGAAAATTGAAGTGGCCTATACCAACATCGACGGATTAATTTCAGGACTGAACGAACATAATGGGAATTGTGGAGACTAATCTAAGGGGCGTAATACCATCCATCGATGTTGGAAATGGACTATATAATTACTGGATAAAAAAACAGAGACAAGAAATAGGGAGGAGGAATCATGTTCTTGGCCAAGAAAAATTTGAATGTGACAAAAATAGCGGAGGGTAAAGGTAATGTAGAACTGATCATGATATAAGTCGAAGACAAGAACATGAAAAGTAGAAAGTTTGTGGTGACATATGTGCCCCCAAAAACGAACTCTTGGAAAGAGAACGAGCATACGAAAATGTTAGAAGATACATAAATACATACATACATACATATACCAAGGCTTTTTCCCCCTTACAAGGGGGGTAGCCAAAAAGAAAAAGGCATAAAATCATTCCCACCCATTCCATCCCTGAATACACTCCACACCCCTCCACCCTCCCTCTTATCTGAGCACCTCTTGAATGACGGGTCATCCCTGCACCTTGTCCACTGCCCTGGGTCAGAAGCAGTGTCGCAAGACACAGCACATCCACAGCAAGGCCGCTTCATTAAATCGGCGACCCCCCCTCTCCGTCCCCCCATTGCAGAAAAGGAGAAGACGGGGAGAAATTCCTTCAGGCTGCGTCAAATTTTTTTCATACATACTTTCTCACCCCCCATCCACCGCCCATTCCA
>NC_134808.1:11883051-11900551 GCF_046742065.1 Oratosquilla oratoria | reverse complement strand
ACCATTTGTCATTCCCATCCATGAAATTATCAAACCTCTAAAAAAATAACCGATAGTTTCAGTGCTCCTTACATGGTTACTAAGTCTATTCCATTCGTTGATCACTATTGGAAACAAGTTCTTGCCTATTTCCATCTTAAACATAAATCTGTTAATTTTAATTTTATTACTGTGAGTCCTGCCCTGTTGTCTTAAGATGATTATCTCGTTTTCATCATCCTTGTTAAAGTCCTTGACTCACTTGAGCACCTCTGTTAGATTATCCTACACTCTGGGTCTTCCCAGAGAGTGTAAATTAAGGTGCCTAAGCCTGTCCTTGTAAGGTAGATTTCTGAGTCCATGTATATTTTTGGTCATTCTTCTTTGCACTGATTCTAGTGAGTTAATATCCATTCCATAGGACGGAGACCAAAACTGTACTACATAGTCAAGGATGGATTTAAGTAACGCCAGATAGAGTTTGATAACTACCTCTACACTTATATTCGTAACAGTCCTAGCAATGAAACCTAATGCTCTGTTCGCTATTCCTGGCACCAATGCTCTGTTTCCTGGATTTAAGGTCAGGACTCACTAGAACTCCCAAGTCTCTCTCGCACTCATTTTCTCTAAAAAGGTGTTATCTAGACTATATCTGCTTACTGCGTTCTGTAAACCTACGTTTAACACACTCCATCTTGATATATTAAAGTCCATTTGGCAGATCACCAACCATGCGAATAATTTGTGAAGATCTTCCTGCAGTATCCTGGCGTCTTCCCTTGGCCTAATTAGGCGTCCTATTTTAGTGTCGTCCGCAAACTTAATAAAATCACCATTAATTTCATTGCCCAAGTCGTTTATATACATAATGAACAATAAAGAACCCAAAACCAAGTCCTGAAGAACTCCACTGTGTCACGGCCTTGTGTGAATAAGGCCTCCTGTTTGTAATTTTAAGGCACGCCTTGCGTGAATATATTTTCTAAATTGTATTCCCTCATATATAAATATATATTTCTTGAAATATCAAACATTGCTCTATACCAGTCTGGTGGAGAGCGCTCATTGCGTATTATCAGATGACGCCAAGCTCAGAAACGTAACATAATTTGGGAGGAAAAGCTCACTCTGCTTTCCCATTGTCTGAAGATATTTAAGCTATCGCATTAGACAAATTTTGCCATACCTGAAACGTTTGCCCCTATTGCCGGGGGTATAAAAAGCCAAGTAGAGAGCGACCCAGACAGAGACCAGACAGAGAGAGAGAGACAGAGAGACCAAAAGACAGCCCCAGAACGAGAAAAGAACCGAGAAGACAAGAAAAGAAGCAGACACCCAGGGTCCATCTCAATCTACGTAGAAACTATTCTACTTTCGTCGGTTAAGACAACTCCACTAAACAAGTCCTTTGGACTACAAATACTGCCCGTCTCCAAGCGAATATTTTCGGACATCCTCCAGACTGCTTCTGGTCTACGAGTGAGTCGACACTCTCTGTTTGTTATTTTGTCAATTACGAACCATCATCAAAAATCTGTCGTGTTCCCGACTACCAGAAGTTTCACCTACCATAAGAACTACCAGAGGCTTACCCTACCAGAAGTTATCGTACATAATATTCACCTAAAACCACCTATTTGTCCCCCGAGACCGTTGGTGCTATCTTAGCAACCGACATCATAATCAAGACTTCGTTTCGCCCACCTATTCTTACGTACTGCAAACAAAAGCACACTCAACAATTACTTGTCATATGTGATATGCTGTTATTATTCTATATTATGTTTTATGTGTTATTTTTGTTCGTGTAATAATATTTGATTTTAACGAAGAGTTTAATGATCCTGCTTGAACTCTCTGTCATTCGTCCGAGCTGCACACATCTTTGATTTTTCTTTTCTTTTCGTGTCGCGACTAGCCTGGTCCATAGGTGGGTCGTAACAAGAAATTTGGCGACCCTTGCCTGGGCGGAAAGAGAATTCAGGTAGTGATTAAACTGCTAGTTGGAATTACATATTTATGAAAAATGTCTTTCGAAAAACAGTTTGTGAAGCATCGCTCCATTGATATGTTAGAAGGTGCTACGAAAGCTCAGTAGCAAGCATTGACACAGAATACATTCTAGAGTTAGTGCAAGGAGAAAAAAGAAATATATTTTTCAAAAGTTAGTTCAAATTTTAATTGAAGAGAAGGTATTAAATGGGAATGCCTTAAGTCATATTCACGTTTTTCAAGAGGCAGATGCACAGATCATGTTAAGAAGATTAAAGATAAATGCGGAAATGGAAAGACTCAAAATTGAAGTTAACAAACGAATCAAAACGGAAAAATTGAGGCTGACAAACTTAAAGTTGAGGCTGACAAGGAAGTGAAATTAACTCGCATCCAGGCGAAAGCGGAATCCTTCGAGGTTTCTAAGGACACCAGTCTCCCGACAAAATTTCTGAACCAATTAGAAGTAGATAGGAATTTTTGCAGTTTACTCGCCCAAATAAAGTTCGTAGGTAGGGCTCACAAAGTGTATGCACATCTAAACAAAGGAGACAGTAAAAATGATAACGTGAAAGTACAGGTCCTAACGGCATATAAACTTACTCTGGAGCCTCATAGATTAAAATTTAGAAATTTCAAAAAGTCTCCACAAGATACACAGAATTTGGTTCCCAAATGTCTAAGTATGGAGACAGGTGGCTGAAGGCCACAAAAACAGACCCATTTGATAAGTTAAGAGAAGTAATCCCTCTGATCTAAATAGAGCTGCCAAAATGGCGGATGTATATAAATTCATTCATCACAAAAAAGACTTGAAACAAACAAAACTATCTACAAAGAAAAAAAAAGATCAGAGCTAACACAACACTTCCATACCTTTTAAAGAAGAAGTGAGATCAATAAACGAGAGAGAATTTAAAGGACGGATTCATGGTGATAGGTATTATCAATCGACCTATCCCAAATATAGTTCCCGCAGTCCTACTCCGACTTGCAGTTATTGCCACACATTTGAACATAGTTTCTCTAGTTCGAATTATGTTCTAATTAACGGTGACAAATTTAATTCAGTTGAGATGCAGGGTGTCATCTTAGCGAAGTAAATTGTAACGTTGATTATAAAATCTAATTCAGTTACTTTTTTGTCAGTTACGCTCTAAAGACATAGGCGCTAAATGCCCACCCATCGTAATCACTTTAAACCTTATCTTCTTACTATGAGGAGATAACAGGATCTCAAGGTAAGACTCGACGGCACGACATCTGGAAGAGAAAAACCGACTGCTACTCCACCACCTCCATTTGTTCCCAGGACCTGTTCCTATCAGGCAATTGCAAAAAGGGAGGCTGTGACTAAAAAGAAAAAGGCGCATATACCAGGAGTCACAACCTCAACACCACGAAACAAACTAATGTCCTACTTTCTAACAATTCACTCCCTATTACTACACAACCCAAGATAACCTACATAATTTTACCTCCAAACAATGACCTAAGTATTCATTGACCTTTTTGTTCACACCAGACTCCCATCTAGACTATGAGTGCAATTAATATTAGACCTACAATATTGTGACCACTTCCTATTTCTCCTTTCTCTCCTTACAGGATCCCACAACCTCCACAACCTCGATGGTCATTGTGCCGTGCAAATCGGAAAACTTCAAACAGAATCATACACAACCAAGACATTAAGAGACTACCGAACACAACACTTTATCTTACATCAGCAGCACTCCTATCAGTTCCAAAAACCTCTACCTCACGGCATATAGTCCATTGGTGGAACCAGAGTGCGCTACATATCATAAATCAAATAATAGTAAAAAAGAGAAGGATGCGAAGAACAAAGTAAAGGGATTAGATATAGCCGTACATGTATAGACAGATTGACATCAGTAGAGCTAGAAATAGATGGCTAGATAAGGAGAAAGAACCAATCGTAATGTAGTTTTGCCAAGACCAAGTCAAACGAATGGAAATATTGCTGCTCAGGTGGATGAGGAAATATATGAAAGTGGGAAAGGAAAGGAAAATGGAAGGTGGTATGGTTATATTCCTCTTTGTTTTAGGGAAATGGATATCCTTGCGGATTTCAATACTCAATTTTAACAACCTGTTGACAAGAGAAAAATATATAAAGCAGCTCGGAAGGCCACCAGCACTTGGCGAGGTCCTCTGATTCAGACAGGATATTATGATAACACAAGCCTGACACTCGACGACAAGTGTGGGAGGTAGGCCATGACTACCATCTCACTGCAACATACCTGCCTTATATACTCACATGTATTGAATTATGGTTTCTTTCGTATGGGACTTAAAACAAGACAAATATATACGTTCGAAATTGCTATTTCAAGGTTCTCATCGAAAGGTAAATTTGAGTTTATAGGTCAAGTCAGAAATTGAAAAAATATATATACTTTTTAGTTACATAAAAATCGACTAAAACACATGAATCTATTTTACCTAAAAAATAGTAGACTAAAAGTTGACTTGTCTTTAAAATTTTAAAGGGAACTGGCAACATCAAAAGTGACGAAATTTTTACACTGAATGCGAATCAGACAAAAAATAGTAGTCTCAAACTGTCAGAAAGTAGATTCAATTTAGAAATGGGTAGAAACAACTTCGGGAACCGTGTAGTTAATGAATGAAATAAATTTTCGGCAGAGACAGTGCAATTTAGCATAGTTCGAAGATTCTGTGATGCCTGCCATCTATTTATTTGATTTATTTATTATCATTTATCTGTTTATTTGATATCATCTATTTATGTATTGTTATCTATTATTATTTATCTGTCTTCACTATTATTTATTATTTATCTGTTTGCTGGTTATTTATCTTTATTTTTTTTCGCTTCTGATCTGGTTATGGACCAAAAGGTATTCTGTCGGCATGTTCTTCCTTATTAAAATAACTAAGCTCTATGTAATGTTAGGCTCTATTGAACTTAAAATATTTGCTATGACGTGTGTGTGTGTGTGTGTGTGTGTGTGTGTATGTGTGTGTGTGTGTGTGTGTGTGTGTGTGTGTGTGTGTGTGTGTGTGTGTGTGTGTGTGTGTGTGTGTGTGTGTGTGTGTGTGTGTGTGTGTGTGTGTGTGTGCTCGCGCGCGCGCGCACTCCTCCACTGGCTATCTGTATTATCACTTCACTTTCAATTTTCATATAGCTCTATATTCATTTTTCTATTTCTTTATAACTTCCTTTTTATGTTTTTCTTTTCTTCTGGCAATTCATTTCTCATTATGAGTCCCTTTTCTGTCAGACTTGTACTTGTCCTTTTTTATTTTCTTTATTCTTATTTTCTTTTCCATGCAACTTTCTTTATTCTGACTTAGGTATGGTGATATATGTTCTCTTCTCATTTTTTAGTGTAAGTCTTCCATTAGACTTATATCTCTTCTTGCAATTTTTTAAAATAAATACTGATTGTACACTATAATTGTAAAGGAGTGTAAATACCATGTTATGATACTTGATCTAAAACAACTCTACATTATATTAATTCAAAATCAAATAAACTGATGAATAGATCAGTCTCATATACAGCCACTCTTATTGACAACAGTCAGAACCTAAATTTATTCTAATAAGTACATACATTATAATATTCTTGATATTAGTCGTATTCATCATGCAAATCCCCAAATTGAAATTCATATGAAATACAACTTTCTAAAACAGTAAGTCATTGGTTGGCCCAACTGCGGATGTCACTACGGTAATAATTCATCCAGTAATATTAATATTTTCTAGAGGTACATAATAGATTCTACACAGCAGTGTTACATGTAATGTCAATCCCAACATATATCGAAAAGGAAGACAATGCAAAATGCTTAGATAACAGGCGGTTGTCAGAGGTCACATTATCATTAGGGAGAGGATTGTGTATGTTTGTGACGTTATATTTGGAAATGCGACCATCATCCTTGTAATAATTTGTTATATTGTTCTAGTGGGGAATAGAGCATAATCGAAATGGTGTTTAAGAATGTTCTTTCTGTCTTTCGAACAAGAAAATGATTATGGATATAAAGAAGTTCAAATCTCTGGGTGCGTAATTCACAAGAATCAGTAATGCAGATGGTTCCTCTGATATATATATATATATATATATATATATATATATATATATATATATATATATATATATATTATATATTATATATATGTATATATACACATACATACATACATGTACATATATATATATATTTATATATATATATATATATATATATATATGTATATGTATATATTGTAACTCATATGGTTTTGGACGTATAACTGAGATTTTTATGGTGGGTGGGTAGTTTAATAACAGCTATGATTGTTGTTCTATAACAGTACAAGAACATAAGTTGTTTGATCCTACTTCTCATCCATTTTGGTTCGTTCTTGGTTGACTTAATTTGTTTTATATGGATGTAATCTGTTTGTATTTCCTTAAAGGTGTCTACAAAATATTTATAGTCTTCATCTAAATTTATACTGTTTGCCTGTTTGGGAATTGAAGTGAATCTCATCATAACCATTTGTGACAGCTGCTCATACACGCAGAAGACTGGCATCCCAATTCTGTGTTTAGATTGCTAATCCTCATATAAGAGTGTAGAGAAGTTCCTACAGGGTATTGGAGTATGGATTCTATTCAAGTGACATTTCATGATTATGTATACATATATATCTTTTGTAAGCATGAAATAAGTGCATATGTTGGATATTGTGTTTATTGTTGCAATCTGATATTATATATTCTTTCTTTTCATATATGGCAATTTTATTTCTGTTATTTCGTTTGAATTTTCAATATTAGATTTGTTTCTTTTTATATATGAGACTGTTTTTTGTCCACGTTCAGGATAAGAAGATGGGATTTTATCTGTTGTCATTTTGTCCGCTGGATTTTTGTCTACTGTGATTTTGTCATGGAATCACTATCTCAAGGGTGTCTGTGCTTGGGTCTATTGTAACATATTTGATATTCTTTCTTGCTTCGACTATTAATTATGGTCCATATAAGAAGCTGATAGAAAGAGAGGTAGGAAACGAGGTGCTGCATTTTATAGGTACGCTTTGTGTAGGTAATAAAATAGCTGAAATAACGCTCCTTTGTAACCTAACTGAGAATTATGCAGAGACTCAAGATTATTCTAAGTAAACAACATTGCCGTTTGGGGAAGATCTTAAATATATAGTTAAACATTATTGCCATTTGGGGGAGATCTTAAATATAAAGTTAAACGTCATTGCCGTTTGGGGGAGATCTTAGATATAATGTTAAACATCAGTGGACTAAGGAAATGACTACCTCACTGCAAAACTCACGTAGGATCTTGTATACGTGCTTTCGTGGGATTCCTTAGAAGAACCTCGGAGAGAGCGTAATGTATTCTGTTTGGACTGAATAGAAGAAAGATAGAAACATCTAGTGAGAGGAAGAAGCCTATCAATGAAGAGAACTAACAACTTAAAGAAATAAGTCGCCCTATCAATAAGTGAAGGCCGACAGTGGTGACACCAGTCCAACATATTTAGCTTCTGGTTTGTTATCTTTATAAGGTGGTCTCTTCGTCACATTTTGTATCTCTCAGTTGCTTTTTCATGATGTCTTTCAATTATTTCCTTACTTCATCGTACATTTGTTGGAGGATAGTTGTGTTTTTTTTGTTTTGTTTTACATAATCATCTATTAATAGATAGGTTGTTTCTTTCCTTTAGTAATATAATATATTTGCATCAGGTCAGGTCGACTTTCTTTCGTGGTCCGAGGATTCTGATTATTTTATCTGTGAGTGTGTCGCAAGTGGCTGGTGAGTTCAGTTCTTGCGTGGAAGAGTCTTAGGCATTGTGGGCATGAAATCAAAGGCAGAGGATGGCAAGGGCCATTTGTTCTTTCTGTTGTCTGTTCTCTCGTCATTCATTGCACCTCGACGGGGTTTGCGGCGTCATGAATGGTATGTCGCCAGCGGGGTCGCTCGCTCGCAATTAATTCCTATTATCCAGGGTTGATGCTAGAGTCTTTCAGTGAGTCCTTAATTTAGTTTTTGTAGCGGTGGTGAGGGCGTCCTCGCCAAAGAAGGTTTGTCGAGGAAGTCTCGACTCCGGCATTTTTGCGGCGTGGCCCGCCCATAGTAGGCGGTGCTTCAAGAGTGTTGATTGGATGATCTTGGACTCTTCACGACGTAAGACTTAATTGTTGGTGATGTAGTCTTGCCAACGGATGTTGAGAATAGCACGGGTATTTTGCTGATGAAAAATGTCAAATTTTCAGGTCATGATGGTAGAGTCCATGTATCTGCCAATGCTAGCTTCCCAAACGCAGCATGGGCAGATCTTATATGGTTTTCCACATCTTTCCCGGAGTTGAATGTGGTCGTTAAAAGACTACCGAGATAGGGGAAGTGGTCGACTTTTTCCATCGGACTTCCATCTGTGTCGATAGTGAAATCGGGGAGAGTTGTCCTTGGGGCAGGCTGAGCGGGAACTTGAGTCTTGCGAGTATAAACGCTCATTACGAAACATTGGTAGGTGATATCGAAGTTGTTGAAGGACTGCTGGAGTTCCGTGGGTGTATGGGCAGCGGCGGCATTGTCGTCTGTATACGCTCAGTAGCTCTCTTGACGTTTGTGTGTCGTTGGGAACGGAATTTTGATATGTTGAAAAATCCACTGTCCAGTCGATATTCAATGTCGACGCCAATGTTGTTTGCCGGAATTTTGCGGAGCATGGCAGCAAGATAGAGCGGGAAGAGTGTGGGAACGAGGACGTACCCCTGCCTTAGTCCAGCTGTTATTGGGAACTCTTCTGACATCTTGCATTGGTGGAAAACCCGGCCTCTTGTGTCTTTGTGCAGGTCCCGGACAAGGGAGATTTTAATGGTCAGGACAACTGAGGCGTTTGAGGACAATCCACATTGAGGCTCTGGGAACGCTGTCCAGCGCCTTCTACAGGTTATAAAAGACCAGAAGGATGGGCTTTTGCTGCTCGTGGCTCTTCTCTTGCAGTTGTCTTACACATTTTATCGTGTCGATGGTTCTGCGAGATGCCCGGAAACTGCATTGAGACTCGGGGAGGTGCAGAGGTTGCTATATAAAAGAGAGGGTTATTTGAGTGTTTGGTCGAACTTTTGGTGATTGTATTTGCATATAGAAATAGTGGAAGGGAGACCTCCAGTATAGAGGCTCCTTGTATAGAGGTACAGAGTCCAGCTCAGCAGCTGCGCTGTTGAGTTTTTATATACAAGAAAACCATACGTCTGCATTTATTTTCATAGTTTACTCCTAGTGTTTACATTTTATATAATTTCAGTGTTCTACATAGACCTGGCGTTCTACAATTGGTATAGTCAATGTCAGTAAATGTGTCTTGATGTGGTGTGTGGTTCTCATATATTGATTATGTCTTTTTGAATTACGAGAATTATTAAGATGTAGTTGGCAAGATTGTGCATTTAGTTCGGGTAATTTTCCGTGATGAATGAAAATGTACTGGGGCGTGGTGTTTAATGCTGAGTTTGTGAAAAGGGGCGGATTGGTCACCTTGGACAACACCACAAGTATGCATACATCCTTGGCCATGTGTCATGTGCATATGACTCGTCTATTGTGTATTAAGGGTTTACATGTCGTTATATATGCTTATGTGGTATATGTATATATATATATATATATATATATATATATATATATACATATGCATATATATATATTTATATATATTACATATATACGTATATATATATATATATATATATATACATATATATATATATTGGCAGCTATAGAGGATGCTCTCGGTGATGATCTGAAGGAGGGAGAGTAGTATATTAGCGAAATTTTTTCCTCTCGAAGCCTAAAGGCCCACCTGTGAAGACGTCGTACTCGTCAACAGTCCACCTTCAGTTGAACTCCAGAGCAGCCAATAACCTCAGCCTGGAAGAAGAGGCTTGCATCTGAGACACCATCACAGAGGTAAACAAGAAAACCATCGAATTCAAGAAGAAGGAAACTTGGACTGATTCACTGATAACGACACCGACATTAGTCGTCTTATCGACGCAAAGCGCCAGGCCCGTCTTGCTCACGAACAAGACCTTCGTTGTAGACTAAAGAAGGCTCGCTATCAGGAAACCAACTATGAATGCCAGACTAAGCTCGAGACCTCAGGAACTTCTACGTCGGAACTCCCCCCCCCAAAAAAAAAAAAAAAAATCGTATAACGTACAATTACCAATAGGATCCTGTTGACCCCTGACGGTGCTACCGTCCTGATGGACCCAAATAACACCTTGGAACGTTTGAGAGATCCCTTCTCTGAACTCCTCAATCAACCGTCGATAGTAGCAGAAGGCTTCTTGAGGAATGTCCCGCACCACTCGCCTCGGTAATGAATGAATACCCCTCCAACATTCGACGAACTGGTGAAAGCAATGGACTAAATGAAGACTCATAAATGGTCCGGTTAGTTGTGCTAGCCAGTCGAAGTGCTGAATTGTGGTGGGGTTGTAGTATTGAAGATGGATATGCTTTGGCTGCTTTCCACACTTATAGTGGTGACAACCGCATATCCTTCCTCAATCGTGGTGGGGAGCGTCCCACGTTAGGCTGAGATTCCGTTCGTGATGTACGTGGCAACACGAACTTCTTCGTCTGTGTCTGTCTCGTAGAATGGTGGGTAGTGGAAGCCCGGAAGGGAGGGGAGTTGCCTAAGCTTACGAACAAGTAATTGAAGAGCAACCACATCGTAGGTGTGTTCGGCGAGGTGCTGGACTAGTAGGTCGCGGGCAGTATTGATTGCCGACAATTCCATTATAGCATCCTAAGCGAAGCCATGGTTGGCGGAGTCCATTGCAGGGCTTAGGATCACAAAGCTCCCATCGAGGAGGCGGGCTGCCTGTGGATTGGTCTGAACAATCTGCTCCTGCCAAGCACGCATAGCGTCACGCGTGGCATTGATGGCACTATTGAGAGGGGTGGGGCTGCTGGAACAAGTTCCATTGCAATTATCGGGGAGTCGTTGGGTGCTGGGTGCTCCGTCTAGGTTGGGGGTGCAGGGGGTGCGGCATGAGAGTGTTCAGCCTGTCTTAGGCCTCGTCCTCCGCTTGCGCAATTTCTTCTGCTTACTCCTAGTTTGCGGGAGAGGGGGCAGATCTCGGGGGAGTCTCTGTCTCCACCTCTTCGTCTGTAGGACCAGCGGATTCCTTCTCCCCCACCCCGAAGGTGCCTCCAGAGAGGGTGGGAAGGTCACTGGTGTTTTCCTGGGTGGGTGTGTTTTGGCCACGTTGCGGGAGGAAGTTTGTGAAGCTGCCGTTAAGTTTCTTCCCATGGCCTTCTCTTCCTTGAACTGCGTGTTCCGTTTTTTTTTTTTTTTTTTTTATATTCCTGGCAGCTAGGAGAGCTTCAGAGAAGGTAGAGTAGAGCTGGTTTTTAAACTCATGCGCTATCTTTATGATGGAGGTTTCTGGACAATCAGGGTTGGCTGCAGAGTGATTGCCACAGCAGCTAATGCAGAAGAGTTGTTTCTCCCGGCAATCTTGTGTGACGTCCTTTTCCGCAGCCAGCGCATCGGGGAGACTTGCGTCGGCATTCCCTTTTTTGGGTGGCCGAGCAACTAGCAGTTTGTGCACTGCTTTACAGGGACAACGTAGGGCGCCACCCGGTTCTGGGTGTACCCTAGCTTTACAGAGGTGGGAAGTTCAGCCGCTAGGAATGCGACTCGCACAGATCCCGTCTTTACACCGTCTCTGGTTTTTAGACGTTGAAGAAAATCGATGGGGAGGTC
The DNA here is from genome assembly GCF_046742065.1 of Oratosquilla oratoria. Taxonomy (NCBI): domain Eukaryota; kingdom Metazoa; phylum Arthropoda; class Malacostraca; order Stomatopoda; family Squillidae; genus Oratosquilla; species Oratosquilla oratoria. Next base: position 11,888,781 of record NC_134808.1, on the reverse strand, counting down.
CTGTGCTTCCAGGTCAACTTGAAGAATGTGTTCTGCATCGCTGTCCATAGGGACCCCCTTGATTACCCCAACCACTATTGTCTTGGGGATGCTGGTTGATATCTTGATCTTATGCTTGGAGTCCATCGTCAGCTTTGAAGAGCACAGTAGGTTTTCCTGCTGTTTCTCCGGGGTGCAGCTGATCACTCCCCGCCCCCCCAACTGTGTTTTTGGCCAGTTGGGCCTGTCTCCAGGAACCTGTCTTGAGACAGAGACAGGACTAAAACGTTGTTCTTACGTAAACACACATAAGCGCGCGCGGACACACACACACACACACACACACACACACACACACACACACACACACACACACACACGCACACACACACACACACACACACACACACACACACACACACACACACACACACACACACACACACACACACACACACACACACACACACACACACACACTCGGTGGCGTAGTTGGTAGAGCACTGAACTGCCACCATAGTGGCCCGCAGTTCTTGGTTCGAATCCTACCCCAGGGCCGAAATTATTTCGGTACCGCTGCGCTTCGGGTCGTTACTCTGACTCTCGTGGGCGGGGAGTTGGGTGTGTGTGTGTGTGTGCAAGGTCATAGCATTACCCATAGATCGGACCTACGAGCTCTGAGCTCTCTTCCAGGAGGGAAATAGCTGTCGATCACGAGTCCAACACGTGATCCAAAGACCAAGTGAATACACACACACACACACACACACACACACACACACACACACACACACACACACACACACACACACACACACACACACACACACACACACACACACACGTACACACACTCAAAGAGGAGACACATGTGGAAGAAAAATGGATGATTTTGATGGAAATTTATAATGAAGGAGTGAATAAATAACCAGCACAGAAACAGGAAAAGGTGTACATCAAGTGCTGGTTCAACAGAAGAAGCAGTGAGTTGAAAGATAGAAGAGATAAAGCTTGGAAAAGATGGAAAAAAATTAAAAACCTGGAAAGAGGCAAATATATATCAACCATAGAAATGGATATGTAAAAGTGCGCAGAGAGGAAAAAGAAGCTACGGAAAAGACATAGAGAAATGTAAAGATCAACCCAAACTATTCTATAGATATGTGAATGGTAAATTTAAAAACAAACAGGAAATGGTGGAACTACGCCACGGAAATATAGAATATACAAAAGATTTAGAAATGGTTGAAGTCATGAACAATCACTTCAAGTCGGTTTTCACTAGAGAAAAAGTACAGCATTGGGACGAAGGAATTGAAGTGCGATCTCCCCCATGAGGGAAATAATAAAATAAAAAGAAATAATGGATCAATTAACGAACCTTGGCGTCAAGAAATCGCACGGCCCGGATGGAATTGCAAATTAGATACTAGAAGAATCTAAAGAAGAATTAATGGACAAAATGTAACATAATAAGTTGCTCACTCAAAGAAGGAAAAATACCAAAGGACTGGGAAAATACCAGTATTGTACCAATATATAAAGGGGGATGCAAAGAAGAACCAAAAAAAAAAAAAAAAAAAAAAAAAAAAAAAAAAATTAAAAAAAAAAAAAAAAAAAAAAAAAGTTAAAAATAAAAAAAAAAAAAAAAAAAAGATGGATAAAACACCTGGAAGAAAAAAATATAATAAACCCGAGACAATTTGGATTCAGACAGGGAAGATCATATGCCACAAACTTAATCTGTTTCTACTCAAGACTAAAAGTGAGGGAGCTAAGACTAATAAACCAGGTCGATTGTTCACTTTATAGTAGAGACATGCCGTTTGGAATATAAGTACATAAGAGATCTCTGAACAATATTATCGACAGTAACACATCAATCACCCCCGCTAGTGGGCGTGGCCGCCTGTTAATTAGGTCAACGTGACCCGGAAACTAGAATAGAGCCTTTTTCGTCATTTGCTCAATCTAACTGGTTATATTGATGAAAGTAACGACATGACAACTTCCAAAACATGATAGGGAAACATCTTATGGCATATTCAGTTAAAAATTGTCCAGAGTTTCATGTTGGAGGTCTTAATTAATTGGGTCACAATTGTTTCAGAGTGATAATATTACCTAAAATGCCATTTCCAATATTACCTAAAATGCCATAACACAGTACACTGTTATTCAAACCTTTTCATCTGTCTCCAAATGCAACAATATGTCCAAGGCAAAAGGTAAATAATAATCAGAACAATCATCAGGATCAGCCTTCTAGTCTTCATGTGAACAGTCTACGCCGCAGGCACACAAGGCAGTACATTGCAGGTTTGCCTTTCTGCATGAGTATCTGCCCCGGCAGCCCTGTTTGCACCCACAGCGAGTCAGTTCCTTTAGGGAGTCCTGAGCTTGCTGGAGTGTCGTCCAGAATGGCGTCCAGGGTTTGTTGTCCTCTCTCTCCCATCCCCAGCTCGACGGATTTGGCAGATGTGGGTCTTTATCGAGACTCTGTGCCCACACATAGCCAGACTGATATTCTGCTCGGAGTGCATATTTTTTCAGGGCTGCTTCCGTTGGTGGAATGCTCTCCAACGATTTACTTTTTCTTGCAAAGAGGACCTGACGAGCAGCGTCCACCTTTGCCAGTGTGCTGGAGCGGTCATACATCAGAACAACAAATTGTTGGAATGAGGCGAAGGTGTCCTACGTTACCTGCCTGTCCACCATGGCCAAAAAAAGCTCTAGTAGCTTCAGGGAATGCATTCCAGGTATTCCACGCTGTTTTCTTCCACCTCCCAGCGAAAAAGGACACCGTGTCACATCCTGTGAAGGCATGGAATGCCAGAAGTGCACGTGCTTTTCCTGGTCCAAGAAAATCAGCAATGTCATGGGCGGCAATGCACCTGAAGTTTTTCCCACACCCAAACGCGATCCACAGTTCCGTCACTGCCATTTTGTGGAAAAGTCCAATCGCTAGCACCAGAACATCCGTGTCTGTTGTCCTGATGAGGACCTTGAACAGCCCAGATCGTGCACAATCGTCTGCATGCAGAATCACATTGGTATCTGCTTCTTCGCGTGAGCAGGGTTGCAAAGTATCTTTGGCTTCGCGTGGACAGCAGTGAACTTTGTCGCCAATCGTGGTAACGAGTTGTTTCCCTGCTTCATACGATTTCTCTGAGAGGCTCTTTGCATTGAACTCAAAGAGTTGGGTTTTGTTGTCACTGTCCCTCAAGAAGCCCTTCCAGTTGCCAGGCAATTGGGCAGATGGTAAGACCATCCTCCTAGAGCCACAACCCCTCCTCTCTCTGGCTGATGCCTTGAGACTGTCATTCTTGTACACATCCCAAACAATGTCCACCCGTGTTTCGCTGGATGTATGGAAGAAAAATCAGGTCGACATACTCCTGAAAGGTTTTCGCCAGCTTCGGTGACAACATCTGGACTATTGCTGCACCATCTAAGACTTTTGCATCAACCTCTGGTGTACACACAGAAACAGGGACAAGGACAGCATCGTCTAAAACATCTGCTGTGTTGTCTAAGGGGTCCACAACAATCATGAAGGCTGTATCATCCAAGATCTCTGGAGGAACATCGGGTAGGTCGTGAAAGATTGCAGGATTGTCATCCACAGGCTTTGGGGTCCCCAGCAGATGGTCGTTGGACGGAATGGTAGGGAGCCCAAGACAGGGCAGGCTGATCTTTTTTACTGGGACTTTCCGTTGGGATCTCATCCGTCGGGGTGTTATCAAATGACGTGCTGCTCAAACTTTCGTGAACAGTTTCAAGCCATCCATATTCCTCTTGGTGGTTTTTTACTTCTTGGAGAATTTCTGGCTTGTGAGGCCCGGTGGACTTGGGCACAAACTGCTCTGCTGAAGAAACTGCCGCAGGAAGTACGGTGGTATACTTCTCTGGGAGTTGAGGAATGCCCTGGCATGGTTCTGTAGGGTCAAACAGTGGGGCAGGCTGCTCTTGGCCATCATCATCCACTCCCCTAGTCTGGATTAGGGATATCCCAGTGCCGTGGAATGAGTCTGAGGCTGTGGTGGAGGTGGGATTGTGGTCGATATTGTCCAAAACTCCGACTGTGAAGACACCTCTCCTTAGACTTGGGGGCACAACAACTCCATCCTGCTCGAATCTTTTGATGACAGCGTTGCCAGCTTGAGATGAGATCGCCATCAGTCGTTTGTACGAAATTCCCATTCCCATAGACGACAAGGTGTCTACCAGCTCTTTTTTTCATGTCTCGGCATAGACTTTGAGGCTGAAATAAATGGGAAGGGGAGTTTCTCTGTCTCTCTTGTGGCGTTGAAAGCTGGACTCTTTTCTTAAAATCTTCCGACTGGAAAATAGTGAGCACAGCCTGTCTATGGGATTGGTCGAAGTTGTCTGAGTGTTCAATGGCCGCTGGTCCATTTAGTATGAAAGCAATAAGGGTTTTCAAGGCTGATGGTACTGACTTTTCTTGACAACTGTCTTGAAAATTTCGGTTGAAGGCCGCCTTGAACTTGAATATTTCTCTCCTGACCACTTCCGCTGCCCTCACTAATCCCACGGCGTCAGAATCCTGAGTACAGGCCTGCTTGATGGCAGCCCCCAGATCCTTGTTAAACATGAGAACAATGTTTTTTCCTTCATGGGCGGAGAACAAATCTGGCACATTGGCTAGGAGCTTTTCTTGAAGACGCATGGAGTGAACTCTCTCTGGAACATGAAGACCATGGGCTTCCAGGCGACTGGCATACAGGCGACATAGGTGAGACATGTAAAACATTGGCCTGGTCTCAGGATCATCTCTGTAGCTTTCTAGAAAAGCCATGACCTCTGCAAACGCCATTGCCTTAACGATGACGAATTGTATTCTTTGCTGGGTTTGGGCTGTTTTCTGTAATATGCTACCAGACACTTCAAATGGTAATTTGCGTCACCTGCTGCCATATCTGTGTTGGCAAGCTTTCGGAGCACATTGGTGTAATTGATATAGACTGCTATATAATGAACTTTGTGCCACATGAACCCCTTTTGGGCCTGGTGGTTCGTCACAGAAGAAACACAGCCGGGTTTTGGTTTTTGTCCCTGCTTGTGCTTTTTCACCATCATTACCCTCTGCTGCAGCCGAAGACGTACCAGCTGCTCTCCTAGTTTTTACTGGGCTTGCAGTCGGACTATCTGCTTGCTTTCTCTTTCGCTCCAAAATGGTGCTGCTCACCTTTGAGAAACATGATTTGTGACTGGAGACAGATTTCAGACGAAATGTTTTCTCAAATCCATCTCCTTCATCAAGACGGCATAGGCTCACATCTACAGGATTGAAACCCATTTCTTGAAATTGTTTGAGATTTTCAGCAACATACTTGTAACCAGCCGCAGGGGGTTTTCTTGCTGGGCAGATAAGTTTCTCTGTTTTTGTCACTTGACACAGAGCACATAATGACCAATCTAGGTGGTGGTGGCTCCACTTCGATGTCAGGAACCTCAATGCGCTGAGATTCCTTTCCCATTGTCTCGTCTACTGAAACCTGCAACAGAAACAAACGACAGTTAGTATATAGGTGAATCGGCATTTGTAATCGATCACTGATCGGCTCTTATATTGGCCTGGGAAAGTGTTACTGTCGCTTTTTTTAATCCTTGAGGGTAGATTTATTAATGGACTAAATGGCATATTTCTACTCTTCAGCGAACAATCATATATCTTAGCTCCCCCACTATAATAGATATAATACAAGAAAAGGATGGATGGGCTGATTG
>NC_134808.1:11863051-11878051 GCF_046742065.1 Oratosquilla oratoria | reverse complement strand
AATCCCGCTCAGGGCTGAAATTATTTCAGTATCGCTGTGATGCATGTCATTACTCCAACTCTCGTGGGCGAGGAGTTGGATGTGTGTGTGCGAGTAAGGTCATATAATAGCTCTGAGCTCCCTTTCAGGAGGGTAATAGCTGTCGATTATGAGTTCAACTCGTGATCCAAGACTATGGTGAATCACATTGAAAACCGTGGATAGCCAACACTGAAAGATCGAAGACAAAGAGGTGACATGATTAATATGCAGTATTCAGAGTGCTAAAGGGGATATACAACTTTTACAGAACAGATCTTTTGATTAGGGATGAAAGGTCATGAAAAAAAAGGATATGTAAAAATACAGCTTTGCATACAGATACTTGGAATATCTTGGAATTCAATATTGTCTAAGCTGGAACAATACATGATTTGAAATGTAAATGTAACAGTTGGAGAATAAGAATATAAACCAAATTGAAACCACATATGAAATTGAAGCTAGATATGATCGTTGAAGAATGAAGAGTAAGGAACAGGATCCAACGAGTGTTGATCCTTTCCTGTATATTACAATTAATTAAATAAAATTAGGAAAATACACATACACATAGGCACACAGACGGTGCAGTGGTAGCATTCACAACTGCTAGCCCAGCGATCCGAGTTCGAATCCCGCCCAGGGCTGAAATAATTTCAATATCGCTGCGCTTCGGGCCGTTACTTCAACTCTCGTGGGACTAAGAAGTGTAGCATAATGGAGTTTGGAAAAAGCAAAAACAGAATATCAAGAAAATATACAATTGGAACCAAGGAAGTAAAGAAAGTAGGATCCGAAAAAGACTTGGGAGTTATTATCACAAACGACTTGTCCTATGATACACAGATTAACAAAATTGTCGGGGAGACTTACAACTTGCTAAGATCAATAAAAGTGGCTTTTGCTTACCTGGACGAAGACATGATAAAAAAAAATATTGGTTACATTGATAAGGCCTAGACTAGAGTATGCGGCGACATTGTGGTCCCCCAGTACCAAAAAGAACATAAAGAAAATAGAAAGAATCCAAAGAGCAGCTACAAAAATGGCACCTGCACTTGCAAACCTATCATACGAGGAGAGATTGGCTAAACTGGAGCTACCGACACTGGAGCAAAGAAGAGAGAGAGGAGACCTACTGGCCATCTACAGAATCATAAAAGGCACAGAGATACTTAATAGAGAAGAATTACTAAACTGGGACAAGAGAAACACAAGAGGACATGGAAGGAAATTAAGAAAACATAGCTATAGAAGAGAACTGAAGAAAAACAGTTTTCCACATAGAGTTTTAGACACTTGGAACAAACTGGATAATGAAATAGTAAGCGCAAAAACCATTCACGAGTTTAAAAGCAAACTAGACACTGAGAGATACAATGGCGGGACAACACGAGCATAGCTCCCCTTCCCGCTAAATGCAACTAGGTAAATACACACACACAAGCGAACACACACAGAATTACAACGCGTAAAATTTGAGCTCCCGAGAAACATATTAAAAGTGGAACGTCTCAATAGTGTTACATTAGCAAGATATTTAGGTTGTATTAAATGGAAAGCAGAGTTCTCGTGATTACTCGAGATGGTTAGATTACAGCGCAAATAGTGAATATTGAAGGAAAATGGAAGGAAATGATGACAGGCCAGACAAGCCCCATGGCGGCGGAGCGTCGAACGGTAACAATAGCGCAGCATAATGTAAATATGAGTTTCAGATTGCCTCTGGGTACGATTTTTTTTATAGTGGCGATGAGGGACATTTTTCTGGTTTCAGTGGGTATGAGAAAAGGGTTTTTAGTAGAATTATAGGCATAGAGAGGGAAATGAGATTTATGAAAGAATCATGGCAGCAAGAGACTAACGATTTATGGAGGGCGAATAAAAAATAAATAAGGAAGTGAGTGACTTAATTAGATAAAGAGGTAAGTGCACTAGAAAATGAGCTGACCGAGTTAAAATGTGGAAATGAGAGGTTGAAAAATAATGATACCACTGATAGTGAGACTATAAAGAAGTAAATTGTAGGATATGTACGATATGTTGGGCCGACATATCGGCAACGCGCAAGTCGTCCTCGGCGTTGCCACGCATGATCGGTACCATGGCTGGACGTGCACGACTACCCACCCATACCCCCAGATCTACCCACAGGTCACCACAGACGCCGACAGCACTCGAGCATGCTCACTGGCTGCTCCTGGCGCAAACCGACGCCATCGTCTCCCTATAGCAGCAGCTGGCAGCGCGCCCTGCTCAGACCACACCAGCCTCACGGTCGTCAGCCCCTGAGAAGTGCGACATGGACATGTCCACAGCAGCGTTCCGGTCGTGGAGACGTTCGATGCAGTGCTTGCTGGACCTGAATGGGTGGGCACCGACGGAGGCCGTCCTGTACATACGCTTCCATTGCACGCCTCCTCTACAACGCTCCTTGGATGCCAGGTTCACTGCAGCCGAGTGGCAGGCACTGACCGTTAAGGAAGCCTTGGACTCGATCAGTTGCATCCCCCTCCGGGCGACCAACCAGGCAGCCGACTGGTGCAGGTTCTTCACCGCTCGCCAGGAACGCAACGAGTCCATAAGCAGGTACTTCACTCGGTCTGCTCAGTGTGCGGCGGATTGCGAATTTAAGTGCCCCCATTGTGACAGTAGCTTGTCTGAGTACATGCTGCTCCGTAAGCTAGTGAGTGGTTTGGAGAGTGTTGGGTTAAAGGAGGAGGTATTTCGCGTAAGTTTTGTGTGGCGTTCGAGGCGGCTCACAAGGACGCCGCTCCCCCAGGTTAGGACGGTAATTTTGGGCGGGAGACGCTAACGCCAACGGTGGCGGTGACTCCGCTGCCAGGCGCACCGCAAGAGGATATCCAGCCTCAGGTCGCTGGGAACCGCCCGCCACCCCACAAGCCCCGCTGTGGCAATTGTGGGGGCAAACACATGCCAGGGAAAGGCAGGTGTCCTGCGGAGACGCTGACATGCTACGGCTGCGGCAAGACCGGTCATCTACGTCACCTGTGCAGGAAGAGCAAAAAAGCAGCTGCGACGGAGGAGGGCGAAGCCTCCGGTATAATAATTGCAGCCGCAGCGAAAGCCCAGAGCCAGCCGTGTATCTGGGTGACCGTCTGCGACGCAAGGAAGGAGAAGACATTGGCCAGGATTCGAGTGGTACCGGACACAGGAGCCCAGGTGTATGTTGCGGGACCAGGCCTGCTATCCGCCCTGGGCGTTGAGACGACATCGCTAGTGAGCCGGGGCAGCCTGCGTGACGTGCCAAATGTGAGCCTGAAACCCATGGGCACAGTTACCTGTCGCATGCAACATGGCAGCAGGTTCACGACGCAAGAGGCCTTCGTCGTGAAGACCGCTTCCCGGTGCTACATTTCCTTACAGGCCTGTAAGGATCTGGATTTGGTACACCCTGACTTCCCGCACCAGCCCGCAGTTGCAGCATCGGCTGCCACTGAGTCAACTGACGGCGCACTGTAGGAGCCCTCTGCCAGTAATGGAAGGTGAGCCACATGTCATCCACCTGCTCGAGGACGCCAAGCCCTACTCCTGCCATACACCGGCTTCGGTGCCGAAACACTGGGAGGCGGTGGTGAAGAAGCAGCTGGACGAGGACGTGAGGAAGGGGATCTTGGAGCCGGTACCAGTTGGATAGGCAACAGAATGGTGCGCAAGGATGGTAGTGGTCGCGAAGACTACCAGAAACTCAATGCCGCCTGCAGGAGAGAGACCCACCACACTCCTACACCGTTTGACATGGTATCTGGCATCCCACGCCACACCTACAAGACTACAGCAGATGCTCACTGGGGCTTCCATCAGGTAGAGCTGCAGGAAGCCAGCAGAAGGCTCACTACCTTCATCACACCTTGGGGCAGGTATAGGCACTGTAGAACCCCCATGGGCCACTGTGCTGCTCCGGATGCCTATACCAGAAGGTACGACGACGCCATCGCTGGGATCCCAAGAAAATTCAAGTGTGTGTGGACGATACCTTGCTGTACGATGCCAGCGTGGAAGACGCCTTCTGGCACACGTATGATTTTCTGGAGACGTGTGCCATAAAAGGCGTGACCCTGAAACCAGAGAAATTCAGGTTTTGTAGAAGGCAGGTGGAATTTGTGGGCTTTCATGTAGGCTGGGACGCCTACAAGCCCACAGAAGAAAGACTGGCCGCCATCAGGAAGTTTGACATGCCTGCCGAATCATCTATAACAGACATACGCTCCTGGCATTGGTTCGTCAACCAGCTGGCACCTTTCCTAGCCACCGCACCAGTCATGGGGCCATTTCAGGAGTTACTACGGAGACCACAGGGGAGGAAAGTCTACTGGGACGAAAACCTACAGGAAAAGTTCCGGCAAGCCAAAGAAGTAGTCTGCAAGCTCGCCAAAGAGGGCCTAACATATAACGACAAGGAAAGACCTACGGTGGTAGTAACGGACTGGAGCAAGGTGGGCATTGGCTTTGTTATTCTACAGCAATACTGCCCCTGCCCCCTGAGAGAGGTTCCCTTCTGCTGCAAGAGCGGGTTGCGCTTGGCGCTGTGTGGCAGCCGTCGCCTAACACCCGCGGAGGCAGGTTACGCACCAGTGGAGGGCGAAGCTCTGGCTGTCGTATGGTGCCTCCGTAAAGCTCGCCTTTTCCTGCTTGGACGCCCCAATCTCCTCATAATCACCGACCACCGTCCGCTAGTGAAGCTCCTGGGGGACAGAGAGCTGAAAGACGTAGTGAACCCGAGACTGTTTGCCCTGAAGGAGAAAATACTGCAGTATAGGTTCCAGGTCAAGTACCTCCCAGGTAAGCGCAACTCTGCAGCCGATTTCTTGTCCCGTTACCCGGCGCTCTGTGCACCACCGGACGTCATAGATGAAGAGCTGGCCAACGATATGGAAGCTGTTGTGTCGGCCGCAACAGTGGCGGTGCTCGACAGCGATGACCAAATAGCCTTGGATAGCTCAGCAGTAGTGTAGGCCACCGCCGATGACCCAGACTATCAGCTACTCATCGCTAAAGTAAGAGCAGGAGATTGGGACCCACAACGGGCTCAAGAGCTGACCTGCCTGCGTCAATTCTATGGAGTCAGGGACAGGCTGGCGGTGTCGCAAGGGCTGGTGACATGCATCTACGAACAAGTGTACTGGTGCCGATCAATACAATAAATTAAGTCTATTGTACATAAATGAACAAACAAAAGCAGTGACCGAAAAATGTGAAAAAACATAGGAGAGGATGATTTACTACAACTCCGGAATGAACGGATGAAAAAAAGAAAAAAAAAAGTTCATCAACAAATGCAGGAAAATGCAGAAGATGCACTCATTAAGGTAATCAGAGAAAAAGAAAATCTAGTAAGAGATACAGTGAAAAAAGTGTATTGTAGTATTTGATCTAAAGAAAAAGCAACCTGATTTTGTCCCAGAGAGATGAAAAAGAGAAAGAAAAAAAATCTAAAATTAGCACAAGATGAAGAGCAAGAAATAGAAAAGGATATAGAGGAAGTGCACAGAATGGGTATATATGAATATGCAGAAGGAAAAAAAATCGACCACTAAAGATCAATTTTAGCAAAAACAGAAAATTAGCAAGAAGGGAACACTACAAAACTATATGGATAAAAAGAAACATGAAGGATGAGGGGAAAAATAAATAAAACAAGAAGCGAAGAAAAAAAAAGTGCCCTTGGAGAGTGTTAGACATAAGACTGAAAAATATATATATTCAAGAAAAAAAACACGTAAGGTTCAGGAAACGAGATGAGGGAGTAAAAAATTAAAACTAGCTCATACCAATATAGATGGATTAATCTCAGGTACGCCTGGAACCTGAGATGCGAACAGCTAAAGAACTCTCTAATTTTGGGAAATGACTCTGATATAACGTATCACATTGTTAACATGTTTAGGGTAAATCAGTACAACATATATGATTCCAATGAAAATAAGATTTAAATCCCAAGCCATAGCAAACGAAATCTAACACAAGTCTTGGAAGTGGAAGGAAGAAGCAGACAACGACTGGTTCAACAAATGGTGTGAGATGTAAAAAACAGGAATGTTGTTCTAGAAAGATGGAGGAAATGAATGTGTTATAAAACAACAAAAGCTTACAAAAAAGCCAGAGACAACTATACAAGAATTCGCAGGGAAGAGGAAAGCAAATTTGAAAGGGATGTATATCAATACAAATATGAACCGAAGCTGTTCTACAGGTTTATCAGCAGTAAATTGAAACACAGGGAAGTAATCACCAAACTAGTAGTGTGTTGTGTGGTCTGTGAAGAAGTCTCTGCTCAAAACAAAAGTAAGAAATTAGTTTCCAACCCAGTTTCACTAAGAATATATATATAGCGAGATGAGCAAGAATTCGGGGTTAGAAGATAAAAATGTAGAAGAAATGAAAATGATTAGTCTTTTGGGGTCATCGGATGTGACGAAAGCTTCAGGAGCTGAAGAGATTTCAAACTGGATACTTAAAAAATGTAAGGAACAACTGGTGGAGAAGATTCACAGTTTTATCGTAACTTGCTAAATTTGCTTCAACACGGAATAAATGGTAGCCTATCAGGCTGGACTAGTAACTGATTAAATGAAAAGTGTCAAAACTTCTAGATGGAAAAATGTTACGAATAGAGTTCTTCAGGGATCCGTTCTTGGGCCACTTCTGTCCATAGTATATATAAATGATATAGACCACAGACTAATTTATTGTCTCTAAATTTCTGGATGATAAAAAAACTGTGCGGAATGGCAAATGATCACTTAAACTAATTAGATATTCAAGAAGATTTAGATAAACTACAGCAATGGTCTGAAACTGGCTAATGAGATCTAACACAAGTGAATGCATGGTTATGCACATGGGTAAAAATAAAAATAAGTACGATTACAAGTTATTTGAAAATTCGTTAACAAAAGAGGATAGTGAAAAGGATCTCGACGCAATTATCAGTAATAATCTCAAATCACCTTAACATTGTATTTCCGCCTCATAGATAGCAAATCAAATTCTAGGACTGATTGCGTAATATTTTGATTTTAAAAGAAGTATAAATAGTTAATTCGTCCACATTTGGAATATGTTTTTTTCGTATGGCCATCGAATCTCATTAAAGACATTGACAAATTGGAAAAAGTACAACGGCGGGCCACAAAAGTGATTCCAGATATCAAAAATAAGTCATACGAAAATCGACTAAATCATATAAATATATTTTCCTTAAAAAAAAAAAAAAAAAAAAAAAAAAAAAAACAGACACAACGGTGATTTGATACAGGTCATAAGATTCTAAATGGAATTCCCAGCATCAGAAGTGACGAAATTTTCTCACTGAATTCGAATTAGACAAGAAATAATGGTCTCAAAATGCCAGGAGGTAGATTTAACTTGGAAGTGGATAAAAGAAACTTCGTCAACTGTGTAATAAACGAATGGAAAAAAATCCTATAGAGGCAGAGTTCGATTCGAATTGTTAATATTCATTTAGATAAACATAATATGCTGTAATGCCTACAATATATCTTATTTTATTTGTTTATTGTTTTTTTCACGTAGCTGACCTCCCCCATTTTACATCTGCTCTCCTTTTCCCTCTTTTATCTTTTGTTTTGCTTCTCTTCTTTTTCCTTTATATTTCTTATATTTTTCTCTCATCCTACTTTATAAGCAGTCCCTGAATGCTCGCTTCTTCTCTTCTACTACCTTCTTCACTTAATCATCCTACCATTCACTACCCTTTCTTCTATCTATTTCCTCCTATCCTCTTTGTTCCTTATACCATCTTTTCACACCTTGTGACTCCCTCCTTCAAACACCCCCATTCCTTTTCCATTCCAACTTTCAATCTGTCCTTCACTGTCTCCACTTCTCCCAGCTTCTTGTACTCCTTCTCCTTTTACTTCTCATTTAAACAAAGGATTACAAAGGATTACAAAGGCGGAGCATGCCGACAGGAGACCTTTTGATCCATATCTAGGTCGGATGTGAAAAAAAATCATATTAATAATAAAACAATAAATAAAAACTATAATAATGTAAATAACAAATAAAATACATAAATAAATGCATAGGTATAGTTAAATTATAAACAAACAGGTAAATAGTAAATAATAATAAACTGACATACAACTAATAATAAATGAAAATCAGATAAATTATAGTCATTACAGCATCTTACTTAGGTATTTATCTAAATGATTCTTAAAGCTTCGAACTGAACTACATTGCACTACCTGTGCAGGAAGTTTATTCCATTCATTAACTACACGGTTGGCAAAGTTGTTTCTACCTACTTCCAAATTGAATCTATTTCCGGAGAGTTTGAGACCATTGTTTCTTGTCTGATTCTCATTCAATGTGAAAATTTGGTCACTTTTGATGTTGTCAATTCCCTTTAAAATCTTAAAGACCTGTATCAAGTCACCTCTGAGTCTACGCTTTTTTAGGGAAAACAGATTCATGTGCTTTAGTCGATTTTCGTATGATTTCTTTTTGATATTTGGAATCAGTTTTGTGGCTCGCCGTTGTACTTTTTCCAGTCTGTCAATGTCTTTAATGAGATTCGGTGACCATACGGAAAACAGCATATTCCAAATGTGGACGAACTAACGATTTATATAGCTTGTTAATGAGTGATGGACTTTTGAAATCAAAATATCGCGCAATCAGTCCCAGAATCTTATTTGCTTTCTCAGAGGCTGAAATACACTGCTTGGATGATTTGAGGTCGTTACTGATAATTACGCCGAGATCTTTTTCACTATCCACTTTTGTTAACGAATTTCCAAATAACTTGTAATCGTACTTACTGTTATTTTTACCTATGTGCATTACCTTGCATTTACTTGTTTTAAATTTCATTAGCCACTTTTCAGACCATTGCTGTATTGATCTAAATCTTCTTGAATATCTAATTGGTTTGAATGATCATTTGCCACTCCGCACAGTTTTGTATCATCAGCAAATTTGGAAACAGTAGATTTTAGTCCATGGTCTATATCATTTATATATACTATGAATAGAAGTGGCCCAAGAACGGAACCCTGAGGAACTCCACTTGCAACACTTTTCCATCCAGAAGTTTTTCCATTTAAAACAACTCTCTGTTTTCGACCATTCAACCAATTACTAGTCCAACCTAATAGGCTACCACTTATTCCATGCAAAGCTAATTTAGTAAGCAGTCTTTCGTGTGGGACGGTATCAAAAGCTTTTGCAAAGTCTAGATATATTAAATCTATATTGTTTCTTTTGTCATAATTCGAGATAACTGTGTTGTAGAATTCGAGTAAGTTAGTCACGCAAGAACGTTTCCGTCTGAAACCATGATGGCTATCATTTATCAAACGGTTACTTTCTAAATGATGTTCGATAGCATCTCTGATGATAGTTTCCATTATTTTTTCCTACGATTGAAGTCAAACTTATAGGCCTATAGTTATTTGGTTTCTTTTTATCACCTTTTTTGAATATGGGAGTAACGTTAGCTAGCTTCCATTCTCTTGGGACATCTCCGGACATGATGGATTTCTTGAAAATAATTTCTAATGGAACAACAATCTCATTTTTCATTTCCTTTAAGATTCTTGGATGCCAACCATCAGGCCCTGGTGTTTTATTAACTTTGAGTTTGTCTATACACCTTTAAATTTTTTCTTTTGTTATATTTACCGTAGTGAGTAAGTTTACCCCAGACTTTTCACAGCCTTTCTCCACCTATCCTCCACTCTCAACGTACCTTCCACCAAAATATTATCTGATATTCCCCTACTCTCTCCCCTAAGAACATCGACACCAACTTCTCCTTTGGGTACTTACGGATGACTTTCTTTATAAACACTGTGTTAGTTATCATCAACTCTCTTTCTAAACACATATTCACCGTTAACTCTCTATCATAATTTTTACCTGGCACTCCACACTTCTCGACAACTCCATGTATTGGTTCATCCCCTACTCTAGCACTGAAATCTCCCGAAACCGCTACATTGACATTCTTCCCAAAAATATCTATGCTTCTCTTACCTCTGAACATTTCTCACTACCAGGCCCATATGCACTTACAAAGACCCACATCTCCCTTCCCAGTTTCACCTTCATCCACATTAACCTTGAAGAAACTACCTTCTATTCCACCACACCTATCTTCTCTCTTACAAGTAAAACTACCCCTTCCTTTTCTCGTTCTCTCTGCATTCCCGACACCCTCACCACTACACTCCCAAACTCAAAACCATCCTTCCCTTTCAACTTATTTTCAGTTAATGGCAACACATACATCTTCCTTCTCACAAACATACTGCCTATCTCTTCCTTTTTGCTCTCATCTGTAACACACTCACGTACATTGAAAGAATGTATATCTCAGCTTTACAAGAGAAAAGGGGACACTTGTGAGTGTAGAAGTTTCAGACAGCCAGCGGGATGACCTGTCCGTGTCCCCGTCTTCGAGTGTATAATTGTAAGGTTCGAGCTGTTTGTAGATAGCTTACTGAAGAAGACCGAGTCGGTCGAAACGTATAAGCAATAAAGGAGTTCTAGCCCATCTTTGCTTGTTTTTCCTCCACCCACCCACACAGGTTTTTAGTTGAGAGGATTAGGAGAGGAATAGAGGGAATAATTGGTGGGGAACAGTGGGTTTAGGAAAGGTACGGATTGTGTGGATCAGATTTTTGTGGCAAGACAGATATGCGAGAAAGTAGCAAAATTACGTATATATATTTTTTCTTATTTTTACCTTTATGGGTTTGGAAAAGGCATATGACAGGGCAACCAGGAAGGCACTGTTTTGAAGATATATGAAATTGGGGGAAAGCTGTCAAGATTTTTTACGAAAGTAGTAGAACCTGTGTCAGAATGGGGACTGGAGAGAGCGAGTGGTTTGAGGGGAAGGTGGGACTGCATCAGGGGTGTGTCATGTCACCGTGGCTGTGCAATGTGTACATAGATGGGATTGTGCGGGAGGGAAAGACGAGAGTAATGGGCAGGGGACTGGATTTTGTTAAGGAAAACAGAGAGAAGTGGGAGCCATTTGTTGTTTGCTGATGGCACTGAGCTTGTCGCAAGATCGGAGTGGGGATCAAGGGAGTTAGTGACGGAGTTTGAGAAGGTATACGATTGGAGATAGTTGAAGTTAAATGTGAGTAAAAATAACGTAATGAGGTGTACAAAGGGAGAGGATGGCAGTGCGTTGGAAGTAAGTCTTAAAGGCTGGAGGAAATGGGTAGCTTTAGGTATTTGGGGTCGCATGTGGCAGGAAAGGGAGGAGTGGAAGTGGAAGTAAATTGCAGATTGAGAGAAACAAATAAATGCCTTGGAGGATTGAAAAGTGTCATGAGAAATAGACATCTGGGAATTAATGCAAAGAGGAGGTTGTATGAGGGGATGATTGTGCCAATGGCTTTGTATAGGGCAGAGACTTGGAATTTAATAAAGGCAGAGAGGAAAAACTTAAATGTGTCTGAGATGAAATGTCTGATAAGTATGGTAGGGGTTACTAGATTGGATAAAGTGAGAAACAAGGTGGTGAGGAAGAGAGTGGGAGTGGAAAAGGAGATGAAAGATAGGGCTGATGAAAGAGTATTTGGATGGTTTGGACACATGGAAAGAGTGAGTGAAGAAAAATTATTGACAAGTGTGGAAGGCAGAGATGAGGGAGTGCACTTGAAGGGACGACTGAAGATGATATGCATGGATGGGGTACAAGGGGCGTTGAGGAAGAGGGGGTTGTCTGTTGAGGAAGGAAGAGAGAAAACAGGAGACTGGGATGAATGGAAAGCAGCTGTGTACAGATGATGATGTTATGCAAGGAAGGGAGGGGCGGGGGATGGGGGTAGGGGGTGGTTATGTGTGAATGATATTTTGACAGCCCAAAGGGATTTCTCCCCGTCTTCTCTTGCTCTGCACGAGGGGAGCGGGGGAGGGGTCGCCGATCAAGTGAAGCGGCCTTGCTGTGGATGTACTGTGTCTTGATACATTGCTTATGACCCAGAGCAGTGGGCGGGATACAGATATGACCCGTCATCCATGAGGAGCTAAGATGAGATGGGAGAAAAGGTGGTGGAGGGAAGTGTAATGGGTGGTGAGTGGGTACGTGCGTTTGACTTGGCTACCTCTCTTATAAGGGGGGAAAGCTTTTGGTATATAGATAGACATAAAAAATATAAGGATCAGCCAAAAATATTCTATAGATATGTGAACAGTAAATTAAAAAACAAGCAGGAAACAGATAAAGTATGCCAAGGGAATATGGAATACACAGAAGGCACATAAATGACTGAAGTTATGAGCAAACACTTTAAGTCGGTTTTCACTAGAGGAAATGTACAACATCGAGATGAAGGAAGAGAAGTGAAATCCCCCCGTCCCTATGAAGGAAATAATAGAAGCACGGAATGAAATGATGAACCAAATAATGAACTGTGATGTCAGGAAATCACACGGCCCGGATGGAATCGCAAACTGGATATTAAAATAATGAAAAGAAGAACTAAAAGACAAAATATACAACAGAATAAGTTGCTCTCTCAAAGAAGGAAAAATACCAGAAGAATGGAAAAATGCTGATATCGTACCAAATTATAAGGGAGGAAAAAAGACCCAACAAGTTACAGACCGGTTTCCCTTACAAGCACGGTAGCCAAAATTTGAGAAAAAGTTATAAAAAGTAGATGGATAAAACACCTGGAGGATAACAATACACTAAATCCGAGACAATTCGGATATAGACAGGGAAATCATGTACCACAATTTTGATCTGTTTTTACTCAAGACTACGAGATATAATACAGGAAAGGAACGAATGGGCTCATTGTGCTTTCTTAGATCTACAAAAAGCTTTTGAAAAAGTCTCTCACAAAAAACTATTAGGACAACTGGAAACCATAGGAGAGATACAAGGTAAATAGATGGAGGAGTTTTTGCATGGAAGAAAAATGAGGGTAGCGCTCAGAGATAAGAGTTCTACTTGGGAGGAAGTGATTAGTGGAGTTCCCCAAGGATCAGTATTGGCACCAATAATGTCTGCTATTTATGTGAATGGCATGGATGAGGGTGTGGAATGATACATGAGCTTCTTTGCAGATGACGCAAAACTGTAAAAGAAAGTGAGTACTGAAACGGACTGTGACTCACTGCAGAGATTTGTGAATGGAGTCAGAAGTTGGAAGTGGACTTCAAAATTAAGAAATGTAGCAAAATGGAATTTTGAAAAAGTAATATATATATATATATATATATATATATATATATATATATATATCAGGACAATATAAAATTGGTGCAAAAGAAGTAAAGAAAGTGGGATCTGAAAAAGACCTGGGAGTAATCATCATAAAGGATATGTCCCCTGACAAACAGATAAACAAAATTATCGGCGAAACCTATAACTTGCTAAGATCAATAAAAGTGGCTTTTACTTACTTGGATGAAGAAATGGTAAAGAAAATACTAATCACACTGATAAGGCCAAAATTGGAGTACGCAGCGACACTATGGTCACCCAGTACTAAAAAGAATATAAGGAAAATCGAGAGAATCTAGAGAGCAACTACGAAAATGGTCCCAACACTATCAAAACTGTCATATGAAGAGAAATAAGCAACATTAGAATTGCCGACTCTGGAACAAAGAAGAGAAAGAGGTGACTTGTTGATCATCTACAGAATCATGAGAGGTATAGAAATCCCTGATAGAGAGGGCTTACTAAATTGGGATAAGAGAAACACAAGATGACATGGAAGCTCAAAAAGGACAGTTATAGAAGAGGCCTGAAAAAGAACAGCTTTTCTCACAGTGGTGGATGTATAGAACATACTAGACGAAACAATAGTGTGTGCAAAAACAATACACAAATTTGATAGCAAATTAAATATGGCGAGATACAGAGGCGGGACACCTCGAGCGTAGCTCCCCTTCCCCTAAGATATGATTAGGTAAATACAACTAGGTAAACGCACACACACATGTATATATATATTAATATATATATATATATATATATATATATATATATATATATATATATATACATATATATATGTTACAATGAATCTGTAAAATCAGTGAATATATATATTCACTGATTTTTTCAGGGAATGTGTATAATGTCTGATTCACTCGGGGGATATATGTATTCCCAAAAATTTTCAGGGTATATACATATTCCCTGAAATTTGGACCTTATTAATATACACAGTCAAGATTTAAAACATTCAAAATTAAGCTAATAGAATTAATTATGAATGGTAATACAGTTACTAACTCAATAAATGTTCAAAATTGTCAGTCACAAAATAGTTAATATTTAGAACATCGCCTTTTTTCCACAATGCAGGCTTGAATGGCATCGTGACCCGACCGAACCATCGCAGGGGTCCCGCTAATTACCTTCCCCCCCCCCCCCTAATACCCATGGCCAGACAAAATTTCAGTCGCCAGTCACACGCCATCTTTGTTTGTGTCAACATCACAGGACTCCCGCTAATTACCTCCCCCCCTCCGCTGACCCCCAAGGCCAGATAAAGTTTCAGTCGCCAGTCACAAGCCATCTGTGCTAGTGTCATCATCATGGCAAATCCAACTGAGTGTGATTTAGAAGCATATTTTCGGGAAGAGTTATTGAAAAGATATGCATTAAAGTAATCTGCATATCTATTAAAGAAAAAAAACTCGCTCAACCTTAATCACGATTTGCTCATTTATCCGAGTTGACAATTTTTCGAGGTTTTTGGGGACTCCCATCGCTGCTGTGTCTGCCAGCAAGCGTCTCCTTCCTTCAGGAACTATCAGGACGACGCGACGCTGAACTGGAGGATCACTTGGAGAGAAAAGGACTTCGCCAGGTCCAGAAAGAAAGCTCAAGAACGAGCAGGACCTCGGCAAACCCACCAAGAATCACAGCGAGAGCCACAGCGAGAATCACAGCGAGAGCCACTGAGTAAGGCACGGGAGCCTTCTTTGAAATTTAATTTTGGAGAA
>NC_134808.1:11840551-11858051 GCF_046742065.1 Oratosquilla oratoria | reverse complement strand
ATATGGGTTACTAGGCTAGATAGAATGAGAAATGAGGAAGTGAGGAGGAGAACGGGGGTGGAAAGGGAGTTGGGATATAGGTAGGATGAAACAATGTTAGGGTGGTTTGGACACATGGAAAGAATGAGTGAAGGAAGACTAGTAGGGGAGGTGTGGAGGGCAGATGTAGAAGGGGTGGACAGGAGGGGACGTCCTAGGATGAGATGGATGAATGGATGGGGTGAAGGGGCTTTGGGGAAGAGGGGAATGTCAGGTGAGGAAGCACGGGAGAGGACAGCCGCCAGGGGTGAATGGAGACTGGTTGTATATGGACGATGTTGTGATGCACGCGGTGGAATGGACGGGGGGAGGGGGGGTGAGGTAGTGTGTGTGTGTGAGCAAAATTTTGACGCAGCCCGAAGGGATTTCTCCCCGTCCTCTCCTTTTAGGCCCTGGGGGGACGGAGAGGAGGGGTCGCCGATTTAATGAAGCGGCCTTGCTGTGGATGTGCTATGTCTTGCGGCACTGCTTCTGACCCAGTGCAGTGGACAGGGTGCAGGGATAACCCGTCATCTAGGAGGTGCTAAGATGGGAGGGAGGATGGCGGGTTGTTGAGTGTCTTCAGGGAGGGAATGGGTTGGAATGATTTTATGCCTTTTCCTTATTGGTTACCTCTCTAGTAAAGGGGAAAAAGCCTTGGTATATGTA
This sequence comes from Oratosquilla oratoria, assembly GCF_046742065.1. NCBI lineage: Eukaryota > Metazoa > Arthropoda > Malacostraca > Stomatopoda > Squillidae > Oratosquilla > Oratosquilla oratoria. The sequence goes on along the minus strand of NC_134808.1, from coordinate 11,857,364 downwards.
TGTATGTACTTATGTTGGACGACCTTGGAGGAGGAGAGGGCGATGAGAACCAATGTTCGACATGGCTCTATGATGCATGTACGACAGAGCGAAGGAAGAGCTTCCAAGAACAAACAACTCAGTCGAGGGGTGGCATAGGAGTTTTCTTTCAAGTACTGGTTGCTGCTATCCCAATATTTGGATTTTTATTTCAAAACTCTAGAAAAAACAGTCACTTCAAGAGTTTAGTATCAGTCACAGTGCAGCCGGCATTGCAAATAAAGGATCACGGAAAAGGTATAAAGATTGCTCCCAGCGAATAGTCAGTTTAGTCAATGATTACAACAAAAGAGAAATTTTTTATTACTTAAGAGGAATTGCATATGATCAAAATTTTTTAAGATAACTAAGCTTATTTTCATTCTTTGCAAATAAATGCATTTTTACTCTGACTTTATAAAGTTGTTTTGAACAAAATCAACCTTGTATTTGTATTTTATTTTTTTTTTTCATTTGTCCATGGGGGAAATTGCAACTAAATGTATTTTCACTCATTGACTTTATAAAGTTTTGGGTAGAATTAATTTTGTATTTGTATTTTTTTTTTCAATTGTCAACGGGGGGGAAATTGACAGCAGGGGGGAAATTGTCCTTGGGGGGGAAATGTCCTAGGGAGCAATTGTCCCAGGGGGCAATTGTCAATGGTGGGAAATTGTCCTCCAGGGGAAATTTTCCTGGAACCAAACTGTACACCACAGGAACATCTGTTAGGAAGCTCTTCCAATGGGTATCCTTACCTCAGGGCAATGGCATCCGTGAATTCTATTTTGTTTAGGGTGAATCCCTTTGCCCTGATTGGTAGTGCTGTCAGCCAATTGGACGCCCCAACTTCCTGTTCCATTGTTATCTTTCTTTTCATACAATTCGATAGCCGAGCTAAAAGAGCTCGAAGCTCCTCCTTCTGCCTCTCTTCCCTTTCCTTTGAAATGTTTCTTTTGATTTCTCTGATTTCTCCACATTAGTCTTTTTTCGTTCATCTTGTGACACAATGTTGTTTGTCAAGGAGGACGTGCGTTTCAGGGTGTTTCGGTTTTCTATGTTGGCAAAGTTTAGCAGGTTGGATATGCCTAACCCTCCATTTCTTAGTGGAAGTTCAATAAGTTTTCTTTCCTCTTCGTTTATTGTCCGTTCGTTGGTTCAGTCTTTGCAAAGGGATCTTAGTAGGTCGGTGAGGTTCGGTACTGTCCTTAATATGTAGTTCCACTTATGTTTAACACCATATATGAATGCGGCATATGGCGCCTGCGATTCAGTCTTTGCAAAGTTGGCTAGTAGCCTTACTTCCGCCCCCCATTCGTTAACTTTGTTTTCAATATATTGCCTTTTAAAAGAGTCAGAGCTGATCACTGCACCAAGATGTCTTTCCCCCTCTTTTGTTCCTTCACTGTACTCAAAGAGGATTTTGGCATTGTCAAAGTAGTCTGGCTTCACTATGAGGACAGACTTCTTTGCGTTCAGGATGTAACCCAAGTCCGGGCCGTGTGCCAGCACCAGATCCCGCCACTTTTTTAAGTCTACTACTTTCCCTGCCCCCGTGAGGTCATCTGCATATGCTACCTGTTTAACCTTGGTGTCCTCATGTTGTATCCTCTGCTGCAGGTGCATAAGACCAAGCGCGTACATTGCCATGGCTGCCGGGTCTCCTTGAGTGGTGCCTTCCGCAAACTTGATGATCTCTACTTTCGTCTCTTTTTTCTCAGCTCTGTTGGTGACAAATAGCTTTGCATGTTCTGTGTATGCATTCTCCACTTACTTGGCCAATACTGGACACTTGATTTTGATGTTGTGTATATTAGCTTCTCTCTACTACTACTACTACTAGCCACCTCCAGACCGAAAGGTGTAAGTAAAACCTACTCTTAAAGAAACCTAGTGTAAATCGCTCTTCATCAGCCTCAATTTATAAGAATGGCGACGAGGTTAAACGAAGATAATTAGGCACAGTGCCGGTATAGTGAAAAAGGCTATATAAGTGACTAGATTGGGATAATTGAAAAGTGCAAGAGGTTTTCTGGAGGACGCCATGAAGCATGTCGGCTATGTATTGTTTCTGAGGATTTCAAGAACCAGTGAGGATTGATTGTTATTGCAGTTACACAGGTTAGTTTGTGACTAAACCATCTGGACTTGATGCAGATTCTAGATTTGATGTAAATGGTAGTGAAAGGACGTGTCTAGGCGTCTCCGTCGATAAGAGTTGGGCCGTACAAACATAGGACTGAATACTCTATTTAACTTTAATATGTATTTGGATAACGAAGATGAGTGGGAATGAAAGAAGAAAAGGCATTGATCCGGCGGTAAGGAATGTAAGCAAAGATGGAGGAGCACGTAAAAAAATGAGGTAGAACCCCCAAAGAAAGATCTTAACAACCAGAAAGTGCAGACAAGCCTACAAATGTAAGTACTGATAATAATAAAGCCATGTGTGGAGAATGTGAGTCCAATGTGGGGTATGAAGACCAAAGAGTAGAGTGTGAAAGGTGTGATGATTGGTTCCATGCCTCCTGTGTAAGTATCCCTACTGAAGTATACACATTTCTGATAGGGAACAAGGCTGGGGATCAAATGAAATGGCACTGTGTTCAACGTGAAAAAGGATATGGGAATATACTGCAAGCAGTTAAGACCATAGGAGTGAAGCAAGTTAATCTACTTGAAAGGCAAGCTAGGTTTGAGCAAGAAGTAAAGGAACAACTTGAAAGTATTACTGAAATAGTTAACACTAAAGTTGATCAAGATGATGTACAGTGTATTAGTAAGAAAATAGTGGAGCATACTGTCCCTGAAATAACAAAGAAGGTGTTGTCAGAATTTTCAGAATCAAGGCTAGCCCAAGAAATCTATCGCAAAAAGAAAATGGAGGAAGTGGACAAAAGATTGCATGATATGGAATTGATGATTAAAAGAAATGAGGAATCTGAAACAAAAAGAAGGTAATGCAATCCAAACAGGATCTTCTCAGATCCGCTGAAACATTAATATTGACAATACAATCTTCGCACTGGCGGAAAAAAAAATCAATGGCTTAATAATGGGGATTATCACCAGAAAAAAAAAAAAGGATCCTGATGTAACAATGAGAACGTATGAGCCATTGTCTGAGGTGAATTTTGGTTATTAATAAAGGAGGGCAGTTTGTATATAGTAGATATCGCTAAACAAGACTTTGGGTAACAACATTAACATGGAAAAAAAAATAGATTTTATATACAATAAGTACTGTGACCGCTTACAAAAACACATGTCCCTTTACAGGAAAGATAAATCCATCTAGGCTGGTGGTCGTAAAATAATATCCAACACTCGGGAAATACCCCCAAAAAATTGTAAACAATAACACCAATTTTCTTATAAACAACCAAAGAAAACGTGACCGTCAAGAAATGACGTCACGGTTGAAACAAACATGGCCGCCAATTGAGTATTTGAAATTTATACAATTTTAATCACAAAGTCTCAAAAGGAGATTACAAGTATGCTTTACGGCAAGAAAATATGTATAACACAAAATCTTAAATAAATTCAACATAACCAGTCTCTTCGGAGGCGTGGGTTCGTATCCCACCTCTGACATCATTTTATGTTATAGGGTGGCTAATAAAACAAATTTGAAGGAATATCTAAATTAATTAGCACAACAAGGACAAGCGTGTAGCCACTTTGGAGGCAGACCTCGTTATGGACAAAAGAGTCTTCTGTCGGCATGCTTTCTCATTGTAGCTCATTGTATCTCATCATTGTTAGGGACTTAATAGCGAAAGACATGGTCTGGCATATATTCAAGCCAGAGTGAAATTAGCCTGGCAAAGGAAATATTATCTCTGAATTTTATCAGTTTCCAATGCATATTTTTCATGCATTTCTTTACCACATGGATGCATTGTAGAGACCAATGATGGTTACCCTACACTATGAGATGGACGTCAGAGATATCTCCCTACCCTACATCACTAAAACCTATTTATGGAGAGGTGATAATTGGAAACTGCTCCCTTATCTTACCCTAGAAAATAGTCCACACTAGTCAGAGCCGGCCCCAGGGTTGCTGGTGCCCCGGGCAAGTTGAACTTCGGTGTCCTTATAATTATATATATACATATATATATATATATATATATATATATATATATATATATATATATATATATGTTGTTTTAAATGGAAAAACTTCTGGATGGAAAAGTGTTGCAAGTGGAGTTCCTCAGGGTTCTGTTCTTGGGCCACTTCTATTCATAGTATATATAAATGATATAGACCATGGACTAAAATCTACTGTTTCCAAATTTGCTGATGATACAAAACTGTGCGGAGTGGCAAATGATCACTCAAACCAATTAGATATTCAAGAAGATTTAGATCAATTACAGCAATGGTCTGAAAAGTGGCTAATGAAATTTAAAACAAGTAAATGCAAGGTAATGCACATAGGTAAAAATAACAGTAAGTACGATTACAAGTTATTTGGAAATTCGTTAACAAAAGTGGATAGTGAAAAAGATCTCGGCGTAATTATCATTAACGACCTCAAATCATCCAAGCAGTGTATTTCAGCCTCTGAGAAAGCAAATAAGATTCTGGGATTGATTGCGCGATCTTTTGATTTCAAAAGTTCATCACTCATTAACAAGCTATATAAATCGTTAGTTCGTCCACATTTGGAATATGCTGTTTCCGTATGGTCACCGAATCTCATTAAAGACATTGACAGACTGGAAAAAGTACAACGGCGAGCCACAAAACTGATTCCAAATATCAAAAATAAATCATACGAAAATCGACTAAAACAAATGAATCTGTTTTCCCTAAAAAAAGCGTAGACTCAGAGGTGACTTGATACAGGTCTTTAAGATTTTAAAGGGAATTGACAACATCAAAAGTGACAAAAATTTCACATTGAATGAGAATCAGACAAGAAACAATGGTCTCAAACTGTCCGGAAATAGATTCAATTTGGAAGTAGGTAGAAACAACTTTGCCAACCGTGTAGTTAATGAATGGAATAAACTTCCTGCACAGGTAGTGCAATGTAGTTCAGTTCGAAGCTTTAAGAATCATTTAGATAAATACCTAAGATGCTGTAATGATTATAATTTATCTGATATTATTTGTTTTTGTTTTGTTATCATTTGTCTGTCTGATTTTCATTTATTATTATTAGTTATATGTCAATTTATTATTATTTACTATTTACCTGTTTGTTTATCATTTTAACTATACCTATGCATTTATTTATGTATTTCATTTGTTATTTACATTATCATATTTTTTATTTATCATTTTATTATTAATATGATTTTTTTTTTTTTTTTTTTTTGCATCCCACCTAGTTATGGACTAAAAAGTCTCCTGTCGGCGTGCTCCGCATTTGTAATCCTTAGTGTGTGTGTGTGTGTGTGTGTGTGTGTGTGTGTGTGTGTGTGTGTGTGTGTGTGTGTGTGTGTGTGTGTGTGTGTGTGTGTGTGTGTGTGTGTGTGTGTGTGTGTTTATCAAGTTGTATCTTACGGGAAGGGGAGCTATGCTCGTGATGTCCCGTCTCTGTATCTCGCAGTGTCTAGTTTGCTCTTAAATTCGTATAAAAATTTTGCACACACTATTATTTTGTTTAGTTTGTTCCAGATATCCACCACTCTGTGTGAAACCTTTTTTTTCAGGTCACTTCTATAACTGTCTTTTTGAGTTTCTTTTCACATCCCCTTGTATTTCTTTTATCCCTATCAAGGACTTGCGAGGCTTACATGATTCTGTAGATGATCAGTAGATCACCTCATTCTCTTCTTTGTTCCAAATTCGGTAATTTCAATTTAGACAATGTCTCCTCATATTATAACAGGTTTGAAAGTGTTGGGGCCATTTTCATGGTTGCTCTCTGGATTTTCAATTTTCCTTATATTCTTTTTGGTTCTGGGTGACCATAGTGTCTCAGCATACTCCAGTCTTGGCCTTATTAGTGTGACTAGTATCTTTTTAAACCATTTCTTCGTCTAAATAGGTAAAAGCCACCTTTATGGGTTTTAGCATGTTGTAAGATTCTCCGACAATTTTGTATATCTGTTTATCAGAGGACATGTCATTTATGATAATTACTCCCAGGTCTTTTTCAGATCCCATTTTCTTTACTTACTTTGTTCCAATTTATATTGTCCTGATATGTATATATATATATACACATGTAGATATATATATATATATACATATATATATATATATATATATATATATATATATATATACAGTATATATATATATATGTATATATATATATATATATATGTATATATACATATAAATATAAATATAAATATACATATAGATATAAATATATACTTTTTCCGAACGCCATTATGTTGAAGTCTACTTCCCACTTCTGACTCCATTTCCAGACCTTGTTTAGGTCTCTTTGTCATGACACACGATCCGTTTCAGTACTCACTTTCCTAAGCAATTTAGTACACTGGCCTGCGAAGTTTCAAAGGTAAAGCATCTGATAACTGATTCTAGGGTAATTTGCTATGCAGAATCTAAAAATCACACCCATTTTGTTCAATCAGGTCACGTTTTTGAGATACGAGGCGGTAAATATAATTAAAAACGCCATTTAGTGCTATTTATTCCCTTTAATTTTGGAGAAAAAAATTCTTGACAAAAGAAATAATTTTTTCTTGCATAGTTCAGAAGATAAAGAGGATATATTACAGAAAATCTAATCATGGATGAAGGGCCTTTTCAGTGACTTTCTCCTGTGTTGGGCAGCCACCACGTCTCGTTTCAAACACCAACAGTAGTCCGCAAGAAAGTTCACATCCCACCGGCCTTGGTAGCGTTCTTCCATGACACGAATATCCTGGTGGAAACGTTCTCCCTGTTCCTCACTGAAGTCACCACAGTTCTGAGGGAAATAGTCTAAGTGGGACCGTAGAAAGTGCATTTTGACTGACATGCGAGCCCCTAATTTTTGATAGCTGTTCAAGAGCTCATCGACTTCTTTCTCGTATTCTGCACTTCGGTTATTTCCTAGAAAGTTTCTTATCACTGACTTAAGCGACCACCAAACGGACAGCTCAGCTGCATTCAGTGCATCGTCAAACATTGAGTCCTTCATAAGTTCCCTTATCTGAGGCCCATCAAAGATGCTTCTCCAGACTGATCCGAGGAAACTTCTGCTGAAGAAAAGTAAATCCCATGCCGTCCTTGTCCATTGCCTTCACAAAGTTCTTCATCAGTCCCAGTTTGATATGTAAAAGTGGGAGTAAGACCTTGTTTGGTTCAACAAGAGAACGAGCCTGAACATGGCATACTCTTCCTTTTTTTATTTCTCCAATCACGCAAGTTCTCGACACATGTTTTGCAGCTAACATGGGGTGCAAATGGCTTGTCCTGGTCCCCAAGCTTAACTCCAAAGTAAGCATGATATGCCTTCTTCACAAAATCAGTTATATTTGCTAGTCGACGAGGAAGAATCACATTACCACATATGTAGCAGAACCTATCAGGATGATTTGTGCATTTGCGTTCCATTTTCTGTCAATCTAAGATACGTGTCCAAAATAGAAACACAAGAAGCACAGATTCTTGTAAAAAGCACAGATTCTTATAAAATCAGTCACATTGATTGGAGATCACACTTTTCTAAACCATTTAAGTTTCAGTGTTGTCAATGCAGTTTGTCAATGTAGTCAATGCAGTTTCAGTTTCAGTTTCGGTTTCAGTTTCCTGAAAGTAAACAAAAACATCATTAGGTTTCAGTATCAGTTTCGGGGTGCTACAGTATAATTTTTATGCAAAAAAAAAAATAATAATAATAATAAGAATAGGCTATACCTGCAGCCTCGTTTTCCTTATACTTAGTACTATACTGTACAAGGCCCAAAAGTCACACTTCTCATATCTCAAAAACTAGACCTGATCCAAGGAAACGGATGGCATTTTTGGATTCAGCGCACCAAAAAACCTATAAATCACCGGAAAAACCTTCGACCTTTAAAAAAAAGAAGCTCATGTGATATTCCATGTCATCTATGTCATTCACATGAATAACGAAGATTATTGGATCCAAAACCGACCCCTGTGGAACTCCACTAATCACCTCCTCTCAAGCTGAACTTTTTTTTTTCTGAGCACTACTTTCATTTTTCTGCAATACAAAAAATCCTTCATCCAGTTTAGTAGCTTGCCTTGTATCCCTCCTATGTTTTTCAATTTCTTTTTTATAATTTTTTTGTGTGGTACTTTATCAAAGGCTTTTTGTAACTCTAGGAAAGCACAATCAGCCTATCCATCCCTTTCTTGTATTATATCTATTAGTCTTCAGTAGAAACAGATTAAGTTTGTAGCACATGTTCTTCCCTGTCTGAATCCAGATATCGTTTTCTTCCAGGTGTTTTATCCATCTATTCTTAATATTTTTTTCTCGCAATTTTTGGCTACAGTGATTGTAAGGGAGACCGATCTGTAATTTGTTGGTTTTTATTTGTTTCTTCCTTTACATATTGATACAATATTGGCATTTTCCCAATACTTTGGTATTTTCTCCTTCTTTGAGTGAACAATTTATAAATGTTATATATTTTGTCCATTAATTCTTCTTTACATCGTTTTTGTATCCAACTTGCAACTCCATCTGGGCTGTGTGATTTCCTGACATTAAGGTTTGTTAATTGATCCACTATTTATTTTTATGTTATTGTTATTTCCCTCATGGGGGGTGTTCGCACTTCGCACCCTTCGTCCCAATGCTGTTCTTTTTCTCTAGCAGAAAATAACTTCAAGTAATTGTTCATGACTTCAGCCATTTCTAAATCTGCTGCATATTATATATTTCCGTGGCGTAGTTTTACCATTTCCTGTTTATCTTTGAGGTTACCTTTCAAATATCTGTAGAATAGTTTGGGTTGATCTTCACATTTTTCTATGATGTCTTTTTCGCAGTTTCTTTTTTCCCCTCTGCGCCCTTTTACATATTCATTTCTATGGTTAATATATATTTGCCACTTTCCACTTTTTTTTTGTTCCATCTTTTCCAAGCTTTATCTCTTCTATCTTTCGCCTCACTGCATCTTCTGTTGAACCAGCACTTAATGTACACCTTTTCCTGTTTCTGTCTTGGTACGTATTTATTCACTCCTTCATTATAAATTTCCATCAAAATCATCCATTTCTCTTCCACTTGTGTCTCTTCTTTGAAAAAGTTTTCCCAATTTGCATTTTGAAAGAATTTCTTAAGTTTTCCAAAGTATCAGTCTTCCTTTTCTGTATTTCTCATTTTTCTCTATATTATTTCCTCCTTTAGTTCAACCTCTATTAATATGTGGTCACTCTTTTCAAATGTTGTATTGTATTCAACTTTATCAATAATTTCAGGTTCTGTTGTATATATCAAATCCAGTTTCGACGGTTCTTCATTACTTCTACCTGGTATTTTCTTTTACCCATTGTGGCACTGTATGTTCTATATACATGTCAAGTAATACATTCCCCCATAGATTTTTTCTACCTTTCACTGTCATCTCTTTCCAACATATTTCTTTGCAGTTAAAATCTCCTATAACAACCAGGTTATTTCCATCCTTCAGTATCTTGCTTAATAAATGCCTCGTATCTTCTAACATTTTGAATGCTTGTTCTCATTCCAAGAGTCCGTTTTTGGGGACACATAAACCACCACAAACTTTTTACTTTTCATGTCGCTATCTTTAACTTTTATCATGATTATTTCTACACTGTTTTTACCATCTGTCTCCTTCGTCACATTTAATTTTTTCTTGACCAAAAACATGGTTCCTCAGCCCTGTTTCTTGTTTCTGTTTTTAATCCAATAATTATATAACCCATATTAAACACTATTTGGTAGTAGTAGACCCCTTAATTTTGTCTCCACAATTCCCATTATGTCCGGTCTTTCTTCTAACAGGTAATCATTTAGTTTACTCAATCCTGCGATTAATCCGTCTATATTATTATAGGTTACTTCTATTGGTTTATTTTTTCTTCTTCTCCATCCCGGTTTCTGTTTCTTTCGTTTCCCTTACCTTGGTGTACCATTTTCTGAGCCTCATATCTTAAACTCTCCAATAAAACTCCCTACTTTCGGTCTCCGTTCTCTTTGCGGGTTGTTTTTTTTTCACCTCTTAGTGTCTTCTTTCTTTCTCTTTCCTCAGCATTCATTTTTCTTTTTATCCATATATTGTTGTAATGTTCACTTTTTGCTAACTTACCTAATTTTGCCAGTATGTCTTCTGCCACCATTTGTGATCTTATTTTTATTTTTAGAGGTCGAATTCTTTCTTTAGAATATTGTCCTATTTCTTTTTCTAATTTTTGGCCATCGCCTTGTACTTCTTTTTGAATTCTTTTAGCTGTTTTTTTTTTCCTGTTTTTTTCTCTGAGGTACCTAACCAGACCATGTTTTTCCTTTAATCCATATACACATACATACATACATACATATACCAAGGCTTTTTCCCCCTTTCAAGGGGGGAGCCAAAAAGAGAAAGGCATAAAAAACACTCCCAACCATTTCATCCCTAAATACACTCCACACCCCTCCCACCCTCCCTCTTATCTGAGCACCTCCTGGATGACGGGTCATCCCTGCATCCTGCCCACCGCCCTGGGTCAGAAGCAGTGTCGCAAGACACAGCACATCCACAGCAAGGCCGCTTCATTTAATCGGCGACCCCCCCTCTCCGTCCCCCCTTGCATATAAGGAGAGGACGGGGAGAAATCCCTTCGGGCTGCGTCAAAATTTACTCACACATACTACCCCACCCCCACCCCCCTCGCCCATTCCTCCTCATGCAATCACAACATCATCCATATACAACCATTCTCCACTCACCTCTGTCTTCCGTCCTCTCCCTTCCTTCCTCAACAGACATTCCCCTCTTCCCTAAAGCCCCCTTCACCCCATCCATCCACCTCATCCTAGGACGTCCCCTCATGTTCACTCCCTCCACATCTGCCTTCCATACCTCTTTTACTAGTCTTTCTTCACTCATTCTTTCCATGTGTCCAAACCATCCTAATACTCTTTCATCAACCCTATCTCTCAACTCCTTTTCCACCCCTGTTCTCCTCCTCACCTCCTCATTTCTCACTCTATCCAGCCTAGTAACCCCCACCATACTTCTCAGACACCTCATCTCAAACACATTCAAACTCCTTCTCTCTTCTTCTCTTATGTTCCACGTTTCTGCCCCATACAGTGCTGTTGGCACAATCACTCCTTCATACAGTCTCCTCTTCGCATCCATTCCCAAATGTCTATTCCTCATTACACTCTTTAATCCACCAAGGCATTTACTCGCTTCTCTCAATCTACATTCTACCTCCACCTTCACTCCACCTTTTCCTGCTACACTTGCACCCAAGTATCTAAAACTATTCACTTCCTCCAGTCATTCTCCCTTAATATTCACTTCCAGTCTACTGCCACTTTCACCCTTGTACATCTCATCACCTTACTTTTACCCACATTTATCTTTAGCTTTCTTCTATCACATACTCTCCCAAACTCTGCCACCAGCTTCCTCAATCCCTCCTCTGACCCTGCCGCAAGCGCAGTGTCGTCCGCAAACAACAGCTGGCTCACCTCCCACTTTTCTCCATTTTCTTTAACCATCTCCAATCCCTGACCCACTACCTTAGCATTCACCTCTCGCACCACCCCATCCATGTATAAGTTGAACAGCCAGGGCGACATAACGCATCCTTGACGAAGTCCCACCTTTACTTCAAACCACTCACTCTCTCCATTTCTAATCCTGACACAAGCTCTACTACTCTCATAAAAACTCTTGACAGCTCCTAGAAGCTTTCCTCCTATCCCGTATATCTGCATAACCTCCCACAGTGCCTTCCTGTCTACCCTGTTTTAGCCTTTTTCAGATCCATAAAAGCAAAAAAAAAAACATCCTTCCCCTTTCCTATAGCTTTCTCACATATCTGTCTTACCACAAAGATCTGATCTACACAACCTCTACCTGCCCTAAATCCACACTGTTCCTCACCAATTACTCCTTCTGTTCCTCTCCTAATCCTCTCAATTAAGATCCTCCCATAAGCCTTCCCTACTACACTTAACAGGCTAATCCCTCTGAGACTACTACTACATTCACACTTGTCCCCTTTTCCCTTGTAAAGAGGAACTATACAGGCACTTCTCCAGTCCTCCGGTACTCTACCCTCTCTCCAGCAAACATTAAATAACCTCACCAACCAGTCCACCATCACTGAACCTCCCTTTTTCAGACATTCTGCATGGCATCCATCCAGACCAGGTGCCTTACCTGCTTTCATCATCTTTACAACTGCCTTCACCTCATCCTTCCTTATTTCTCCTCCATTCTCCTCACTCATCACTCTCATTTTCTTCGCATTTCCCACTGCAGCTATCTTTCCTTCCCTATCCTCCTTCACATTTAGCAACTCCCTAAAATATTCTGCCCATCTTCCCCTTACTGCCATCTCTTCCATTATCATCTCTCCATCTGTACCTTTTACCTTTTCTTCCCTACTTGATTCGCCTCCTCTTCCTCTCTTAATTTCTTTCCAAAACATCTTTTTATTACTTTCAAAATTTTCTGTCATACTCCTACCCCATTTCACATCTGCTCTCCTCTTTGCCTCCTTTACCTTTTGCTTTACTTCTCTTTTCTTTTCTTTGTACGTCTCATATGACTCCCCCGTCCTCTTTTGTAACCAATCTGTGAATGCTCGCTTCTTCTCTTCTACAACCTTCTTTGTTTCCTCATCCCACCATTCACTACCCTTTCTTCTATTTCCCCCTGTCCTTCTTGTTCCACACACCATCCTTGCACACTTTAAGACTCCCTCCTTGAACCATCCCCATTCCTCCTCCACACCCATCTCTGTTCCATCCTTTACTCCCTCCCACTCCTCCTTCAGCTTCTTTTCGTACTCCTTTTTTCCTTTTCCTTTTCATTCAAGGAGTTCACTCTAAGAACCTCCCTACCTTTTGTCCCTTTCCTCTTTATCCATCTATCCTCCACTCTCAGCTTACCTTCCACCAAAAAATGATCTGATATTCCCCCACCCTCTCCCCTTAGCACATGTACATCCTTAACTCTTCCTATCATAATCCTATTTACCACTACATAATCCATTAGCGCTCTATCTACCACCCTTCCCTCCACCACCCTCTCCGATGTGTACTTATGCTTGACTTTCTTCCGAAACACTGTATTTGCTATCATCAACTCTCTTTCTAGACACATTTCCACCATCAACTCTCCACTACGATTCTTTCCTGGAACTCCACACTTCCCAACCACTCCATCGATTGGACCATTTCCCACCCTAGCATTAAGGTACTACAATACTTTTTTTCTATTCACTGTATCTCTGACCAAATTTGCTTTTTTTATTACTTGAATAATTGTGTCCTTTGCATTCTCCTGCATTTGTTGTTGCACTATTTTTTTAAAATCTATCTCTTCGTTTTCTCTGTTTTGATCCCATCTCTTAATCTTCTGCAAGTTTTCCTCACCTAAATGTTCTTCAGTTCTTTCAGACATTGCCTGTATTTTGTGATGTATCTCTTTTTTCATTCTCATTATTGGTGGTATCATTGTTTTTCATATTTTCATTTTCACGTTTAACCTCAATTAATTATTTTCTAATTCACATAGCTCGTTATTCATTTCGGCATTCTTTTTCTTTAAATCACATACTAAATTCAGTAAGCTTACGATGATATAAACTAGCTCTATCTTATTCCTAATGAAAAGTATGAACAAATAATAAGATGCTGAAAAAACATTCATTATCCAAGTTTTTTTTCTAACATTTAGCTTTGCAAACCTTTTCATGGCACTCTCTATAACTCTTAGTTCTCTGAAGGTTTGGGTTGATACACAGGTGATGGTTCCGTGTTTGATTTATTAGATGAAGGTAGCGGGTTGAGGGTTGAAGTTAGGGAGTGGCGAGTTGAGGATAGAGATAGAATGGAGTCCAGAGGGTAGAGGCCTGCAAGTATATATACAAATGATAGCAAGGTAGAGGCTTATATTTTACAGAAATTATATCAATGTAAGCCATATATTCTACACAAATAATAGAAGGTACATGCATATAGTTTATAGAAATAATAGTAAGGTACAGGCATATAGTTTACACAAATAATAGCAAAGTACAGGGATATAGTTTACACAATAAATAATAAGGTACAGGCATATATCTTACACAGATAATAGCAAAGTACAGGCATATAGTTTACACAAATAATAGTAAAATACAGGCAAATCCTTTAAACAAATAATAGCAAGGTACAAGAATATATTTTACACAAATAATAGCAAGGTACAGACAGTTTACACAAATAATATCGGGGTACAGACATATAATTTACACCAATAATAGCAGGGTACAAGCATATATTTTACACATATAATAACAAGGTACAGGCATATATTATCCACAATAGCGAGGTACAGGCATATGGTTTACCCAATAGCAAGGTACAAGCATATATTTTACACAATACAAGTTAGAGGCATATGATTTACACAAATAATAGCAAGGTACAGGCTTATAATTTACACAAATAATAGCAAGGTACAGACATGTAGTTTACACAAATAATATCAAGGTACAGACATATAATTTACACCAATAATAGTAAGGTAGAGGCATATATTGTACACAATAGCAGGGTACAGACATATAGTTTATACAAATAATAACAAGGTACAAGCATATATTTTACACAATAGAAGTTACAGGCATATAATTTACACAAATGATAGCAAGGTATAGGCATATAGTTTACACAAATAATGGCAAAGTACATGCATATAGTTTAGTAATATAACTCTAATATTTACAACTATATACATATATACGTAGAGTTGGCACTTCTGCTAAGGCCTTCTCACAGAGTTGAGGGTATTTTCCTTCTCTGGGTGACGTGTGTAAACAAAACACTTACAGAGACTGAACATTTTCTCGTTCGATACAATATTCGTATACGTAGAAACTGAGCGGTTTCTCGTCCGTTACAGTATTTACATTTAAATTTATATCTATTTTCAATACACTCTCTTCTTTACAAGCTTGTTTTCCATAGACATTATTGCCAATGTTTTTAGTCTGTCTTGAGTTATGAACGACTATAAATGTATGTCTTCATAAGCTTTAGTTTACATTCTCTCTCCGATGGACACAATAATAGGTATCGTAAGCATTATATATTGTTAATACAACCCATAAATTTAGCATGGCATCCTGTATTTTATTGGTATTTATGAACCTAATGGCTTCTATTGGAAGCTTTACATCTCCAGGAAATAATTATTTTGCAATATCCAGTTTAGTCAGGAGATCACAACAATTAACATCACTGTTTTCTAGGTACCCGTATCTTCCACACCTTGACATGCTATTTTTGAGTTTATTTTCATCTGACAGATCTTTTAGGTTATTTAAAAAGATTACCATGTATTTACCTAACTGTAGTGTACAGGAAATGAGAATCTCTTGTTGGCTCCCATCTCCTACTCTCCAATTTTATCATAACCAGACTCTAATTGTACAGTTCCATCTTAATCTGTATCCTTGATTTCCAATGATAATCTTTAGATTTGAATTCATGTATTGTTCTTGCTTGGGCAATATAACTCTAAGCTATTCCTCGTATCTATTCATCTATATGGACAACTTAATTTATTCACATTCTTTAGGCATATGGTTCGTAGTAGTAATGGTTCGTAGTAATAGGTTGCCTCTTCTCATAAAAACTTTCATGTAGTTGTCATAGTTATTTTTGAATGCATTTACACTTGAACTGGCAACTACACTTTCAGGAAGGCTATTCCACTGGTTTATCACTCTGGCGTTGAAAAAGTTGTTCCTTTTCGTTGTTCGGTGCTGTGGTTTTATAAGCTTCATGTGATGTCCTCTTGTTTGAACCTGAGTATTAGTTGTAGTTGCTGCCACCTTGAAAAACTGGTCTGCGTCTATGTTTTCATAATGGTTAAGTATTTTGTACACTTCAATCATGTCGCCCCTGCTTCTTCTCTCCTCCAGTGTAGTAAGACCCAGCCTCTCTAGTCTCACTTCATAGCTTAGGTCACTCAGTTCGGGGACAAGTTTGGTTGCTCGACGTTGTATTTTTTCAAGCCTCTCAATGTCCCCTCGGCCCTGTGGAGACCAGGCCTGAACTGCATATTCCACCAGTGGTCGTACCAGACCCAGGTATAAGGATTTAAACATTTCAATGTTCATATAGGTAAATGTGTTTCTTATTCTCCCCAGCATCTGGTTGGCCTTAGCAGCAACTTTAGATACATGAGTGCCTGGTTTTAGGTCACTTGTGATGGTTACTCCCAGGTCTTTCTCAGAGGTTGTGGTGTTCAACTGCACTCCTGCCAAGGTGTAACTGTGGCCTGGATTTTCCCTTCCTACATGCATCACACCGCACTTCTTTTCATTAAAACTTAAAAGCCACTTGAGACTCCACTCCTCCAGTTTCTCTAAGTCACCTTGCAGAATTATTGCATCATCTGATGTCCTGATTTTCCTATATATCTTTGCATCGTCTGCAAAAAGCTTCCCATTAGATCTCAAATTATCCAGGATGTCATTCACATAAACTAGGAAAAGAACAGGTCCCAGGACACTTCCCTGCGGAACTCCACTCCAGACTTGCCTCCAGCTGCTGAGTTCTCCCTTGACCACCACCCTCTGTCTTCGATCTTGTAAGAAGCCCCTAATCCAGTTACATAATTGTCCTCTGATTCCTAGAGCTTGTAGTTTG
>NC_134808.1:11825551-11830551 GCF_046742065.1 Oratosquilla oratoria | reverse complement strand
GTCTACAAGATATGTTACTGCGTCGAGGATTCCGTGTAGCTCACAAAACGTGGAGCTTGATGTGACAGGTAACCTGCGGCCAATCCATCCAGCTTCCACAGGTGGCTGTAAGGTGGGTGAGTACATGGCACACGCTGCTCTTCCATCAGCCTGTACTGAGCCATCCACGTAGATGACATGCGCTGCGGGGATCTTTGAGGATACGCTGTCGATGGTCTCTAATGCTAGTTGCTTTTGAAGTGCAGGAAGGTCATCTTTGGAGGTTGGTGTGAAGGTGACGTTAGGGAGGGAGATTCGCCACGGGGGCAAGTCGGGTTCAACCGTTTCTTCAGGGACGTGGAGGTCAAGGTTTCTGAGTGTGTTGCACACTGTAGTGACGAGGTTGCAGCCTCCCGGTCGAGGTGGGAGGCGGGGTGCACCGTCAGGTTCGAGCGACGCTCTGATGGTAGCAATAAACTTTGGGGACAGTTAGGGCGATCGGAGGCATTTTACAGAGAGAATGGCCATATTAGCATATATTCTCTCTACGAGCGAGGGTAGACCAAGTTCACTTTGCATGTTAACGATGCGAGTCGAAGGAGGGCAACCTAAGATAATTCTCATTATTCTTTTTTAGAATTTTTCGAGAGGTTCCAAAGCTCTCCTGGGAAATTGACAAAGGGCAGGTGATAAGTAGTCAACGAGTGATCGAAGAAATGTGGTCTATAGAGTCCTGACCATTGGTAATGAAACGCCGGTGGAATTTGTGGCAAGCCACTTGATGGGGGTAAAACGGGCCTGCAGACGATCAAGGGGATCATTAACAAGAGGATGGGTACGTTGTCGAGTCGGTATGGCTGGAGTGATCCGGGCTGGTACTCCAAGGTATGTGTACTGTGTGCAATGAGGGATAGCATCACCTCCCATGTTGAACGTCGGTAGTGCTTGGAGAGTACGAGATGAAAATATTCTGCTCTTCTCAGGGGAAATGATGAGACCACAAGCGGTAGTTGACGTGTAGAAGCCATTGAGGACGAATTGGGGGTCAGCGGGCGAGTTGGAATGGATGCAGATGTCGTCCGCGTAGCAGAGAAGGGTTGTACCGGGAACGTTAGGAAGAAGTGAGAGTAAGCGGTGCATCAAGACGTTAAAAAGAAATGGACTTAGTACGCCACCTTGCGGGGTACCGAGTTCGAACTGCTCGTAGGAACTGCACACACCTCGAAAGAGACCACGTGACTTCCTGTTACTCAGATATCCCCGAATCCAGGGGAGAAGGTTTCCTTGCACTCCAAAGGTAATCAGCTGGTCAAGAATTATTTCATAGTTGCCTGCATCCAAAGCACTTTTGAGGTCCAGGAAGGCAACTACGTTGGTGGGAATATACGGGTGTAGAGCTCAGTAAGGCAGTGGTGCGTACTTCGATGTGAGAGGAAACCAATCTGCGGGGAGAGTTGACCTTGTAGACGATGCATGAGTCGGGCAAGGATGATGCGTTCAAGCACCTTGCTGAAGCATGAAGTAAGGGAAATGGGTCTGAATTTATAAGTACCTGTTTTCGGTATCGGAACAATCGTGCTTGAAGTCCAGGCTGCAGGCACATGTCCTCGGAGGAGGCAGAGGTTGAAAAGACGAAGGAGGGGGTTGCCAAGAACTTCCAGTAGAAGTTGGTCGCTTGGTATGTAATGCCGTCATCCCCGGGGGCAGAAGTTTCTGTACTAGTCATGGCTGGTCGTAATTCCTTCTCCGTAATCGGGACGTTGTCTTCTTCATCTGGGTAGAGAAGTGCAGCCATAAGGTGGAGATTACGGGTGTTGCGACGAGTGGAGAGTGCCTCTTGGATATGCGTAGGAAGATTGTTAGTCTGTGACTGTGACGACCATAAAGTAATGAGGTCCTGGGCGTAGGCGTCTGGACTGTGATGGAGGGCGCTGGGAGGTTGCTTCTTAACGACCCTTTTTACAAGGCGCCACATGGTCGCGATACTAGTCTGGTGATTTATGGAATCAGTGTATTTCTGCCAAGACTCTGTGTAGGCACAGTTCTGGAGGGCGACCATATTATCCCGTGCTATTTGGTACTGATGTAAAGAATCAGGTGTGGGTTGCGTCTGAAAAGTATGACCAGTAGTCTGTGTAGCTCTCTCCGCTTGGATAATACGGAGGTCCAAAGTACATGAGTGAGGTACAGAGCGCCGTGGTAGGTGAGCTTTGGTTACATAGCGGCTGTAGAAGTCGTGTGTGGTATTCACTAAGGACGTGTATAGTGCGTCGGGGGATAGGAAGTCAAATGTGGGAAGGAGACTAGAGATGTACGAAATATACGTAGGGCAATATTTAGGAGGAATGGATATACGGGTCCGGTGATGAGGAGTTGGAATCCGAGATGGTATGGAGTAGTATAAACTAAGAGCAATATGGTCGGAGAAGAGAGAAGGAATTGATTGACAGGCGACACGGGATGGCACGAGGCCAGACGTGATGATGTGGTCAACTGTGCCTCCACGTGCATGTGTGGCTCCACCAGTTTCCCATCGTGTGAGTCGGTACCGATGTATGTAGTTGAGTAGAGGGATTCCACTACGGTTGGGGACAGGGGAGGCATCACCAAGAGCAGGATGTCGAGCGTTGAAATCCCCCATATAAACCATTCCACGATTTGTAGGTACTGGGAGGGCAACAAGATTAATAACACCAGGGGCAACGTATACGTTGCAAAGTCGAAGTTTACCATTGCCCACAGTGACTTCAATTAACTGAAAGGTCATAGTAGTATCCCTGGAGCATCGAAGGAGCTTGTGTGGCATGGAGGTGTGGATGTAAGTAATGAGGCCATTCCTGACTGGATGTATGTACGAGACATAGCCAGACAGCGTAGGTGCTGTGTCGCATGGCTGAGCACCACCTGGAAAAGCTTCTTGAATAAATATGATCTGGAGGTGATGGCGATGGACGTATGTCTTGAGTGCAGTGAGTTTTCTGTTATGGTTTATTCCGAAATCATTCCAAGAGATGACGCGAAGCGATGCGAGATCAGAGAATTTTATTACTATCCGCTTTGCGAGGGCCGGATGTGGTTGGTGTTTGAATGTGGGCGCTGCCAGGCGGAGCATGGGTGGAAGAGTTTAAAGGTGATGAGAGCTTCCCTAGATGGGAGGCAACTGTATCAAGTCACTCTGTAAGGGCTGTGGCAGAGATGATAACAGCTTTGTGAGATTCAACTAGACTAACAAGAGAGGTTGCTGCTGTACCAGCCTGTTGTTTAATTAAGCTTTCGATACGGGCATCTATGGCATCGAATCACTTCGTGGGGGCTGAACAGCAGGATTTGAGAGATGCAAAAGCTTGGCGAAGAACTTGTACTTCAGCAGAGTCCGTGGGGCTGGGCGTCGTGAGAGAGAGGGCTGGAAGTGGTGGTGGTAGTAATGATAATGGTGGTCCAAGTCTTTGGGAAGTGGCCGTGGGTGTTCGCTTAGTACAGCCATGCCAAACGTTGACCCCTGTTTTATGGCATCGGGGGCACTTCCATCGGGATGTGTCTGGTGGTGGGGATATGGAAGGTTCTGAGGTAAATGCGGAGTCGTCGGACGTGGTGGGTGGAGTGGGTGGGCGGTGAGAGCAGGAACGAGTGTCATGATTCTCCGCGCACCAGGCACACTTTGCGGGAGCGGAGCAGTATCTTGAGATATGTTTGAAGCCCCAGCAGTTATAGCACCATGGAATTTCATCTTTCATTTTGCGATGCTCACAGGGAGGGAGGAAAGGTAGGAAGGGGAACTCTAAGGTAGGCGGTGGTGGTTCAAATAGGCTCCACGTGATGACTAGTCGGTTGATTGGCGTCCCATTTTGGACGAATCTGCGAGCTGTATGTATCCCTGGATATTCCTTGGCATGAGAGGCATCGATGCTGACAGGGTATCGAGTGAGGAGGTATGTAGGGAATTTACGTGGTCTTTCCGTGGAGTCCTGGATGACTAGGCGTAAAGATAATATTTCCCCACTCGTGATACTTTTAATGATGTCTTGTCGTTGTCTTGAAACATAGACGAAACGAGATGTAATAGCTGACATCTTCACCTCAGCCAGCTCACGATCGAGACGGAAAGACTTGGCAACGTTGGAGAGCCACCGAAGTTTCACGTCACAGCTTGAGTTGTCAGGGAAAGTTAATTTGACATATTTCTCTCTGGGAGCAAAGGCAGGAGCCTGTGACGGCGAAGTATAGGACGCGATTGGGGGGGTCGGGGTGGGAGATGGTGTGATATCATAAGCTTGTGGCTCTGTCATTGGATTCTTCTTCGATGATTTAGCAGCAGGAGAAGGTGGTGGGCTGCTATTATTGGAGACTTCATTTAGAGTGCGTTTAGAGGGGGTAAATAGTTGTGGTGCAGAGTTGCCAGATGCAGGAGAATTTCCTTGAGCGTAATGGTTGTAAGTCGTAAGTGGGGGCCATATGTTAATTGGGTCTTCATCGTCACTCATAGCGAGATCGGCTTCAACGATGGCAATAGCCTGTGGCCCTGAGTAGTCCATGATTACCACACGTTAAGATTATTCACAGGAGTTCAGGATTTATGAGGCAGTATGCGGGGAGAGCGATTCATCCATGTCGTCACAAACCTCTTACTGCGTATGCGCAGACTTGGCCGCCCCTGACCAGGAAGGTCGGAGGGATAATGTTTTCACAGCTATAGACTAAATTAGTTAATGTTCACACACCGTGATGACAAAAAATGGTAGAGGTGGTCTTATAATATCTCACAGCGCACAACGAAGGGTTGGAACACAATAACACTGCCGGAATCTAACAAAGAGCACGGAGCTCAAAACTGTAGGACTGAGAGAGAGAGAGAGAGAGAGAGAGAGAGAGAGAGAGAGAGAGTGTGTGTGTGTGTGTGTGTGTGTGTGTGTGTGTGTGTGTGTGTGTGTGTGTGTGTGTGTGTGTGTGTGTGTGTGTGTGTGTGTGTGTGTGTGTGTGTGTTCACCTTGGTCTTTGGATCACGTGTTGGACTCATGATCGAC